>NW_020291497.1:0-107998 GCF_003184765.1 Aspergillus aculeatinus CBS 121060
CCCCCAGCCAAACCCCAACGCACCCCCAAACAAAACGCCCCTCCCCCCCCACCCCCGGAGATCCTCACCCTCTCGCGCGAAATCCGGACCTTGCCCGCCAAATGCCCCTCGGGCAAGGGCTACGACGCCGGCACGCCGATCCGCTGCCTCCACAAGGAGCCCGGGCGGTTCGTCTGCATGTCGCCGGTGGGGTGGGCGCGCCCGCACTGCCAGCGGGTGTTTCCGTCGCTGTGCCACCTCCGGCGGCATCATCGGGTGATCCACGGGCCCAAGACGCAGACCTGCGGGCGCTGCGGGCGGCATTTCTACGGGAAGCTTTCCTGGGAGTTGCATCTTTTCCGGGTGCATGGGCTTCCTTTGGGGGGGCCGGGGATTGAGGATTTGGAGGAGGGTGGGAAGGGGGTTAAGGTGGAGGTTGAGGATCCAGTCATTAAAGTGGAGGAGGAGGTGGAGGAGGAGGGGATGGGGGTCAGGATGGTGGTTGAGGAACCTGAATTGGAGGTTAAAGTGGAGGTTAAGGTGGAGGAAAAGAATGAGATGGGGCTTGAGGTTGTAGAGAAAGAGGAAGAGGAAGAGGGGGTGGACACTCTCGGGGTCCAGGTCCAGATGGAGGAGGATGAAGGGATGGAGGATGAAGAGATGGAGCTCGAGGAGGGAGAGATCCTGGAGGATGAGCTCGAAGAGGGCGAGATCCGCGAAGAGATGGATCTTGAAGAAGATGGGATTGTGTTCGAGGCGGAGCATGACGCGGTCCCGACCCTGAGGTCTTACCACCCGGTCTACGGATTCTATCGCCCGACGTTCAGTGACGAGACGCTTGACAAGGCCGAGGGTAAAGAGATCCAGCCGGTTTGGCCTTAGGCTTCGGCTTCGGCTGGGAGTCCTCCACCACCCATCATGTTTTTCCTATTTTTCTTCGTCAATAGTTTAAGTTAATTGAGTATTATCCAACTCTACAGATATTCCATGAAGAAGTGATATCGATGTACTGACCAATGTAAAACTAACTAGCGGAGTGACGCCTCACGTAAATACCCGCTATCGAAATGCTATACCACGTACCACGTACACTACTAACAACACTTCCTAAAGAAAATAACCTCTAAGCAGGCAGCACCCCCTGCGGGTTATGAAACACATCCCCCGGATCCACCGCCGCCTTGATCTGCCCCAACCGCTCCAAGTTCCCACCCCAGTACGACCGCCGCGGATCCTCCAGCCTCGGATCCACATAACCCGGATACACCCCGTCCCCAATCCCCGGGGTATTATTCCGGATGATCTCATTCACGCCATCCAAAAAGTCATATGTGGTCTGCGACACCTGACCCAAGGTCACCGCATACGACTGCATCCAGAACAGGGTATCCCGATGGGCGAACCCGGTCGCATCGTTGGGGACGTCGTTGATGGCGCCGCCTTCGAGATCGAAGATGACGAACCAGAGCAACGAGCCCGTGCTCGCCGTGTCCAGGTACTCAAAGAGCTGCTGCACGCCATCCTCGGAGATCTGCGTGTCCTGCTGGAAGGCCAGGCATCGCGCGTAGAAGTGCGCGGGGATGTCCCCCGTCAGATCCAGAATGCTCTGCTCGGCCCAGTGGGCGGTCAGGCCGAGCCAGTCGGTGAACACGATGGCGGAGGAGTTGCCGTCGGCGCCGGGGAACCGCGCCGCCAGGCCCAGGGCGTCGTATTCGGCCTGCGAGCCGAAGAAGGTGCCGGAGATGACCACCGACCCGGCCAGGATGGTGATGATGCTGGCGAGCTTGCGCGTGAGGTCCTCCTCCGTGATGAACGCCTGCCAGTCGCTGAACAGCTGCGCGCGCGAGCTCGCGCTCCCCAGCAGGTTGAACGTGTAGGTGTACTGCACCGCCTCGGTCGGGGCCGCCTCCGTGCGCAGGACGAACTCCGTCACCACGCCGAAGCTGGCCCCCGCCCCCTTGATGGCGAACAGCAGGTCTGGGTTTTCGGTGTCCGATGCGCGCACGATGCTCCCGTTCGCCAGCACCACCTCCGCTGATAGCACGTGGTCCAGCTCCATCCCCCATTGCCGCGCCGTCGGGCCCAGTCCCCCGATGGTCGCGTGGCCCCCGATCCCGATCTGCGGCGACGTGCCGTGCGCCACCGCCCGGTTGCCCGCGGAGACCAGGTGCGTGTCCAGTTCGCCGTTGAGCATGCCGGCGCCGACGGTGGCGCGCTGCGTGATCGCGTCGTAGGCGAAGGACTTCATGTTCTTGAGGTCGATGACGATGGCGCCGTTCGTGCCGCCCAGTCCTGGGTTTGGTCAGTGTTGTTGCTGATTAGGGGGAGGGGAGGGGAGGGAATACCGTAGTTGGCATAGCTGTGTCCTCCGCTCTTGGCTTGCACCTTGTATCCCAGTTGGTTGGCACACTGCACGATCTCGGAGACTTGGGTGCTGGAGGTCGGGAAGGTCACCGCAGCAGGAGTGACGGGGTAGTTGAGGTTGTAGACTTTCACCGCGAGGGTCTGGTACAGGAGATCGCCCTTGAAGGCGGCGAGCGTGCTGTCATTGTCGACGGCAGAGAGGATGCAAGACTTCAAACTGGTGGTGGCTGCCGCGCTTAGACCGAGAAGGCACAAGAGGCAGACCATGAGGGCCGGTGAGAAACCCATGTTGGTGGTGGTGGTTTGTTTGTTAGGGGAGAGACCCAAGGCAGCGCAGCGCACATTCCTGGGCGGAGGGGCCGGGAAGGGGTAAATAAATAAAAGCTGCGGTGGTGGGACGGGGCGGCCCTGTCCCACTCATTCCATCGCCCAAGAAGAATGTGTCACTCGGCTGATCTTTCATTGCTTCTTCAGGAAGTCAGCAGAGAACTGACTCGACAGGGTTTCCGGAGAGGGGGAAATCTTGGGATGGTTCGTCTAATTTGTCACTTTTACGAGCGATCGCGAGCGATCGGCGGGACCAGCAAATTAGGATTGGCCGTGCCTGGCGATCTATTGAATTCAAGGATCCACTCATCCAGGCCAGCCGCAATCAGCTTACCACACATGGTATGGAGAGTCTGGTTGTAGCTTATCTAGCGAACTCAGGTAGACACTAAGAAAAATTCAGCAGCTACCCGTGGTGGCCGGGGACCCGTCAAGGTCTGATTGTGTCGGGAAACCGGTCCTGGTGCGGAACACTTGGAAAGAGTGATTCCTGTATACCATGCACGGTACCATGTGCATCCGCTTGTATATATGGCCGGTCCAGTAGGGAAGTATCTTTGCAGCCTATACTTTGTCTTGCTTGGCCTACCGAAGTACGATGCCCGATAAAAGACACTTTCGGAAGCCCCGGAACGGTGATGCGTTGCTCAAGAGTGACCCGGACCAGTGTCTCTGTCGGATTTCTTCACCACCGCTTACCCTCTTGTAAGCCTTGCGCACTCGAATCGACTGATACATTAACACAAGACATATGACCATGGAGAATCATGAGCAAGAAGATAGATGACCAGAATTGATAATCTGAACTCCAGAACCATGGAATAGAACATCGTGCCGATGTCACCCGGCCTGCTATCCAAGGAACGCCCTGGTTGCACACCCCGGACCTGGACGGGACTCACATACTACCTACTACATTTCTAGGCTACCACGAAGCAGCCCAATCGAACAATCTCAATAGATGCACACAGCAACGCTACATCTAAGCCCCATTACTCTTGAAGCTGATCCACCCCCGGGTAAAAGTCTATCTTTCCCCCCTCCTGAATCACCCCGGTACGATCCAGACACGTGCGTCCTCTAACAAACGGATCCACCACCCAATACTGCTTGCGCCAGGCCGTGATAGCCTCCGTCCGCTGCACCGCCACACTCTCCGGCTCCGCCGCGCCCAGCCACTCCTCCGTCAACTCCAGCAGTTTAGAGGCCAGCTCCTCGCGCTCGGCCAGCAGCCGGTCGCGCGTGGCCGTCTCGGTCATCCGCTCGTTCTCGCCCGCCACGGGCTCCACGAACTCATACTCCCAGGCTTCCGGGCCGCCGACTTCCTTGAGGATCTTGTCCGGGACGAGAAACTGCTCCAGGTCGGCGACGGACCTGGTGAAGTGCACCTTGGAGACGATGACGGGGTCCATCCAGGATTTGACGATTTTCCAGATTCCTACTTGCATCAGCCCAAGCACTATCCCATTAAAGAGCTGCAAACAGGGAGCCGGGCCTCACCCGAAAAGATCCACGGAGCGTTGTGGATCAGCATAGTCCCCAGATACTCCGGGTAATTCTCCTGAAAGCAATCGATGACGAATCGCACGGGCGCAAATTCCTATTCTGCCTTCAGTATATTTTCCTCCCGGCCATCTACGGATGAGAAGGGGTGAGCTCACCATATTCGACACCGAAAACCCCGTCATGTCGAATAGGATTGTCTACACACCGAACCCGTCAGCCTCCCTTCCATATGACACACTCGATGAATATAGGGGAGAGGAGAACATACCGCCGTCTCGACGGGATCGACCAACGTCAAGCGCACCGTCTCAATCATATGCAGGATGAACCGGGTGATGACCGCCTCGCTCTGTTGTCCGGGTTGGTGCAGCCGCACGCGCACGAGCAGGACCGGCCGGCCCTGGCGATCCGTCCCGTGGACGATCGCCTTCCCCATGCGCATCTGGTTCAAGAACGCCTCGCTGTCCGTCGCGGTGGTCTTCACGGTCGTCGCCCCGATGGCGCCCGGGATGGAGGGGGTCTGCGGCGCTTGTGCGGTGGCCTCGTACAGGGCGTCCAGCTCGGTGGCGGCCAGGACCCGGGCGTCGATGTCCTGCGTGTGGCGGAAGTGGATCGCGCGGAGGAGCATCGCGGTCGCGGCGGGGACGGACCATTTGCGGGCGCGCAGGAAGCGGAGGAGGAGAGTATCTGGGGAGTCGTGTCTGGCGAGACTGAGGAGGCCGGCACGGAGGGAAGGGAGCGGGTGGCGAGGGAGAGTGTCGAGGATGGGTTGGAGGGTGTCGAGGGAAGGCAGGTGGTGGGCTGCGAGGGCGGAGGCTAGGCCGGCGGCTGTTGGGGCGGTGGTGCTTTCGGCGGTGGTGTCATCATTGTTGTTGATGAGGTAGAGGATGATGCTCCAGGTTTGATGGAGCTTGGTGGACTGGTCTGAGGTGAGGTTGTGGATGTAGCCGGTTGGTGGTTGGGAGGGGGGAGTGGGAGTGGGAGAAGGCATGGTGGGGTGAATAAGGATGAAGGGGAACGAGGGTGGAAGTTGTTTATGAAGAAGAGGGGGGACCGACTAACACTGGACTAGCCCAAGACCCCAACCCCGATCGACCGGGTCCTGGTGGGAGATCTCAAGGGGCGGCACTGCCCGGCCCGCGCTCCTCTGTGGGGAAGCCCCGAGCTGGCAATATCAGCTACAATTATGACAATGCCTAGCTCGATAATGAAGCCAGCTGGAAGTTTTTCATATTTTAAACCTCCCCAGGTTGTCTTTGTCATGATTCCTATAAATATGTTCAAGTCTTCTAATGGTGTCCGACTGGGGCAAAATCAAGGACCCAAACACCCACTCAAGCAGCCAAACATACACCCAACAATGAAATCCTTATCAGTACACTCCAACCTAGAAATCTTCAATCCATCTAGAATCATAGTAAGCTCCCACTATCAAGACACGCAAACCGCACAACCATCCACCTGCCAGCTGCCCACCGACGTTCCCAAGATAGTAATCCGCCGGACCAACAATAATCCGCGACTCCTCCCGCCCGCTCCTCCGCATCCCGGTCGCACCCGCACACCACATCAAATCCAGTCTACGCCTCGAACACACATCATCACCAATCCCAATTCTATACCTCCTATACGCCACATTCTCCCCTAAACCGAACCAGAGGCAAGGGAAATGGGCTTCATCGACTTCCTCAAAGAGATCCTCCGCCCGGGAAACGGGATCGACTACCCCCAGAAGGGCGACATGGTCACCGTCCACTACCACGGGTATCTGCATGATCCGACGCGGTCGTGGGGAAGGGGAAGGCGGTGAGTGCTGTCTCCCTTTGCGTTGCTTCGTACATTCGCTACGGGTTATCGCCGCCTGTATAGGAGACTACATACCGTCGATAACTCTGCAGGAAGCAGGAGTGCACTAACGAGATTACACTGTGGGGAGCAGGTTCGACAGCAGCATCAAGCGCGGATATCCCTTCACTTTCCAGATCGGGATGGGGACGGTAATCAAGGGTAAGTTACGGCCGTTTTCATCCCCACCTGGTGTATATCCACCGGAACTTTTGAAGAAGCTGATTTGGGATGGTAGGCTGGGAGGTCGGGGTGCTCGGGATGAGTCTGGGAGAGAAAGCGCTGCTGACGTTCGGACCGTATGTTTCCCCTTTCCTCTGGTACGGGCTGGGTGTGCTGATCACAGGAACAGGCAATATGGGTACGGGGAGAAGTACGCATCTGAATCCTGACTGGGCTGCTGAAAGATGAATGCTAATGTAGACGACCAGGGGCGCTCCGCCATTTATCCCCGGGAATGCGAATCTGGTCTTGTAAGTTTCCTCCAAGTCTGGGTGGACGATGCTAATTCTGCAGCACGGTGGAATTGTTGGCGATTAATGGACGGGGCCTGGATTCCAACAGTGATTCGGAGTGAAACGGCCCTTGTAGGCTTAGACGTGTGTATGATATGTTGGCTTTTACAGTCGAAGGAGAGGTCTATTGTCTCGTATACATGACCATGCACATTCGTGATATACACCTGGAAAAACTAATAATACAACTTCACCAAGCTCGGCGTCACCACATCCCACGACGTGAACGAGCAGTGGCCATACGGCTCATCCTCATCCGTCCGCTCCGCTGCCCACGGATACTCTGGGGTCGGCGTCGTCACCTGTGTCTCCGCCTCGCGCGGAATCTCCCCCCACATGACCGGTTTACCCGCCGCCCTATCGTCCCCCTCTGGCGGATGGCACGCTGCACTGATCGCCGCGCTACAGTGCGTTGCCAGCGGCATATGGGACTTGAAACGCCGCGCTCCCAGCGAGACCAGTAGCCCCAGAGCCAGGATTCCCACCCACATGGTGATGAACATTGCCATGGGTGAATAACAGCACCCCCGCGACGAGTTCCCCTCGTCCTCATCGCCGTACACGTCGTATGCCTTGATGTTGACGAAGAAGATACTCTGCGAGAGAAGCCAATGCAGCGTCGCGGATAGGATCATCAGCGGAAGGCTGTATCGGTAGCGGAGGCTGAGGTAGTAGGATGACTGCTGTTGGCCGCGGGGCCAAGAGACGCGCAGTGGCCGCCGGTGCAGTGCGTACTGGTCCCATTCCTCGGCAACAAGCATGCACGTCAGAAGACTATTGGAAAGGAAGTAGAGGATGGAGAGGACTATCTGGGGCGTGTTGGCGAGAAGGACGAGGGCGATCATGTTCGAGGAAATATACTGGATCATAGTGGTGGCGCTGGTCTGCGCGAAGCCGAGACTCATGGCCGTGCTGAAGCCTTCGGTTTGGCGTATAGCGTAGGTGGTTAGCCAGATGGCTGTGACTATGCAAGCGATAAAGCTGATGCGGGGGTTAGTTCTTGCAGCGAATCTGTTGAGGTCGAGAGGTAAGGGCCCTACAATAGAAGAACCAGCGTCCAACGTCGCCAGCTGACCGCCTGGTACCATCTTTTACGCGGGGGAAGAATGCTGGGGTAGACTTTGGTGTCTTTTGTGGTAATCGTCGACGAGAGATTGTCCAGCGAGTGTGAGGTTGGGCTCGGAGCTCTTCGTTGTAGCGTGTATCCTTTCCATGAACCGATAACAATGCCAGGGAGGGTCCAAGCTTGCGGCCCCCGAGTCATTTGCGAGCGGGAGAGCAGACATCGGCCACGGGTAGTCGGATCCGGCCGGGTGAGAAATGAGGCCACCGCATCACCTACTCTTAACATGAGGTCCGTGCGCTTGACCCGGGCAGTCAGCAGCATACAGACGACTTTGATGATATTGCATACAATGACGACAATCGCAATTGGGGGACTGAAGAACAGCTGACAACGTTGCTCCTCCTCTTTAATCAGGCAGTGTGATACAGGGACCTCTCGCGCGCCTGTCTGATCGATGGTATAGAAATCAGACATAGACCCGGTACTTAGCAGTTCAAAGGTCACAGCAGCTGCCCAGGAGCTGTTCTTCCAGTGAGAAGGGGTGTCCAAGTACGCGCGCAGAGCTTCGTAGGACGGATTGTAGGCATAATTGTACTCGGCAAGAGTGTACAAGTCAGCACTCAGGCTAGCATTACCACTCAGGACCATGTCTTCGTAGGCAGGCCCCACGAGATTGATATAAGAGACACTTGCATCTAGGGGATCAGGAACCGAATAGTTCCAAACGCGATAACTCCAGTACTCGCTGGTCAGCGTCAAATTGCTTGCATTTGGAGGCGAATTGTCATTCAAACCCTGCATGATCTCATACACCGATGCATATCTCTCAAGACCTCCAAGCTGAAGACTGCTAGTGTTGTGAAAGTGTTGTCGACCTGCGACATAGATCAGTGTACCATACTCCGTATTGTACTCGACATTGTATCTGGTGGTGCAATCCTTCGCCGTCGCATTGACAAAGGTCCCGTTGAAAATTTGCGTTCGAACGACATCTGCCTCGGACCCAACCTCAGACAGAAACGAGTCACGACTGGTAGTGTCGTTACCAATCAAAGTCTCAGTCGGCGACAGATCATCTGGTATCATAAAAATTCCATAGTCGAGGGTCGAAATCGATGAGAAAATGACGGAGTTGTAAATCATATGGATTGGCGTCGAGCTGATCAAAAGCAGCAGCCATAAGATTTTGCGGCGTCGGTCCATGACCGCAAAGTTGCGAAAGCTGAACGTGCCAACGTCGAGCCATCGCGACTTAGCATGAGCCCGATCGAGGTCAGTCCGGGACGGTGCCCCCAGGCATTGCATCACGTAGTTGCTAGCCCCGAGAAGAATCGTGCTCAATACGTTGATGATCACGTGTAGCCCTGTCGCCCAATGGCTAGAGCGCGAACACTGTCCACTATACAACTCTGCCATCTGGAATTGACCTCGATTTGTTTTCCATTGGCCACGGTACGCAATGATCGTTGCTACGAGCAGCATGATGATGTTGACGATTAGGATGGTGCCTGTAATCCAGGTACATATCAGCGCGCCTCTAATCCACTCACTCCCTTCCTCGGCCTTGGCCAACAGTTTGAATCGAGATGAGAGGTGTGCCCATCGTCCTTTTCTGCCGTGAGTCTCATCGGGAATGCTCGAATAGCGGAACTGCTCGCGCCAAGCAGATGGTGGGCGGGACCCCTCCACGGTCACGTGTACCGGATCGCTGTCTACACCCATGGTGTTGGAATCCAAGGCATTGGGGAAGTTTTTTTTCGATGCGTAGCACGCTGGAAGGGGAACAAAAACAACAAGCGGCGAAGAAATTTTGGATGCACACATATTGGTGGCCAGGGGCTTTTAGACCCTGCGGCCGGGTCCGTTAGTACGCCTGCTAAATATGGGGACTGGGTCAGAGCGGAAAGTGATTGCTTCAGCCTCGTGGTTAACACCACTTAGCGTCGGACTAGCAGGCCATCGCTCCACTTGGCGTGCTAGCACCGCAGAGTCGTTGAGACACCCCCTTTCCTTCTATCAGCGCTGGACCGCAGTCAGGCTGTAGATGCCTTGGCAGTGGCAGCAGGATTTTTTCACTGGTCAATGGATCCCGGAACGAAGATCCTTCATCATGATGTGGTCAATGGCACCCGATCGGCACTTGAAGGATGAGGATTAAATGAATACGAGAGGCATGGCTTCGTCGGCGGCTCCTTCGCCACCAACGCCGTTAGCTTTGGACGTGGGATGCCTGTACCTGTCAAATCGTCTTCAAGAAGCGAGAGCATCGCCCCATAGGTGAAATTGGACGGATGACGCACGGACAAGGGCCGTTCCTGCGCGTCTGACAGGGTACAGTATAATACCAAGCTCAATTAAGGTCATGCTGTTGTCTCAGATCGATTGTGAAACCGAATCGCCTGCAATTCAAGCAGTCTCCATCAATCGAAATCCTTTCGTTTGGCCTGAGTAAGGTGCAGCATCACCGCGGAAGGATGCTAAATTGATATGATAGTTCGACTCACACTCCGAAACGGGCTTTCTCTGATGGACTCGCGATGATGTCGACGGATGCATGTTTTGGATTCGCTCATTTGCCCTGTGCAAGACCTCCTTTCATCTCGGCCATACGCATTGCGCGGTAGGTTCATATGCTTTGCTCATGGTCGATTGCGATTAGCGTGCGTACCAGAGAATCATCTAGCCACTCGAAAGACAGACAAAGTGTAACATCGGGCAGAGCGGCCATCGCATGAGAATAGATCTACGTAGCGCAGTCAGTGCACTGCCCCACATCACTACCCCGGACACGACACCTACCTGGAAGAGGCTCGATATATCTCGTCTTGAATCATTTCGTGTGATCGTTTTCGAAACGGCAGATGGAGCCTTGTCCTGGCCCTCTGCTGTTTTGGGTTGGTTCCGTCGCTAATCACCAGTCCATGCCACTAGCAAACTTGAGTCTCTACAATGACTTATGACGGTCGCATAGACTAGAAACCGAATAAGTAAGAAAAGAGGATGAGTTAATCCTAGCGATGGGTGTAAATTTGTAATATTATAGAGTGTGGCAGTAACGACGCAACTAGTCAGATTTGCTCGTCGTCCAGCCGCGGTCGCAATTCCCTAAGTTCTGCACAGTAGATTTCTTTACCACCTTAGACGACTCGAGCGCCAGGCATCGACAGTAAAAAACTGGTTCTGTGTAGACCTGCACTGTAACAAAAAATCAGTCTTCCGGGAACGGCTGAAGCGGTCGTATTGCAAGGTAATTGCTTTGCAACTGTACGGTACCCTCAAATATTGTAAAACGAGACTAGTCTTACAAAACAACATCGGTAGGTAGGTCTGAGCTTCGAATCGAATAAGAGTCGAAGCTTACTGCATCCGCGCAGCATTGCAGGCTTGTGCTTGCGCAGCCCGGCAAGTTGATTTCAGGATGTAAGCCTTGCGTTACGCCTGGCGTGTTCCTTCCATGTGGTGTCCCGGACTTGGTATCGGTCTTCCAGTTCTATCGTTCGACGATCGAACCTCTAGAAGGCAGTGCTTGGACATATAGTCGAGAAGATAATTGCCGACCGATCGGTTCTTTCCCCGAAAGGTGGCTCGATTGATAGCTCCGAAATCAGGTACGCGGTCGGAGCGCAATCTATCGTAACCAAGCAGAACTCTCAGCAGGGGAACTTCTGATCAAGGTTACAGGATACTCACCAACTCTGCTCTGTTCCCTCAGCAGAAACCAATTTAGAGCTGGATCTGCGCAAGAACTGAGGTGTGAAACGGGCATGACGTCGACCGATACTGACGAGACCATGAGCGCAACCAGCTCTACTCTATCCTCACAGCATCAGCTGTACGGAGTCGAGCGTCAGCAGTGGTTTCGCACGTGATCGGATTCCGACCGCGCGATAGAACCTGTTGCATTGGTACGCGAGACGCCCGCGATTCGTCGTGGAGGTGACAGCGTGTTATCGCCTACCAGGGGTAACTTTCTGTGGCGCAATCATTGCCGGAGTAAGCATCTGCTCATTATGAAACGAACCATGGGAGTCGTGTTGACATTTACACGGACTGGTAACTGGAACCGGCGGGAGAATGCGATCGGGGTCTTCGGCTCGCCCCGCGACTCTCGTAAAGTGAAACCGGAGGCGGCGTTGGCGTTTGCGATTGCGATATGCATCATAGCGGATAAAGAATGCCCAGGATCGTTCACATTTCAAAGTGAAAGTGCCGCTTGTCATGGAATCATAATGTCCGGGTTCGAGATTGTCAATGAGATTGAAGATGGATGTTGTGCTTGATGCGGAGAAAGAGGGGAAGAGATGGGGAACAGAAGTGAGGGGGATTCACCACTGCTGGGATACAGTACAAACGGAAAGTACTGCACAAAAGGCCGCGAGTCTTTCCGCAGTCGACTATCTCCACCTCTCGGCAATCTTCACATCCGCTCCAGCACAGCTGCATATGGCACAGCAACGGAGCCACCTACGTGTTACAATCTCCTCGATGTCGAACTTGCAGTTATTCAGTAGCGCAGACCATCATGAAGCATACTCGAACTGGTCTTTGAGGGCCCTGTTCACCCGTACCTAGTCGAGGTACTAACCTCCAAGTTACACACACTGCAACCTACTATCTCCAGCCGGCTAGACTTCAGATACTAAAGAACAATTCTCAACCACAGCAATCATATTGCAGCAACACTAAGCTCAATTTTCAGAGGCAAGCCCCTAACACAATCAACAAAGCACAATCTCAATCAGTGACAGCATTCGCTCATTCTCGTCTTCGTTTCCAGTGATCTCATCCCGTTGAAGCCCAGGCGTCCGACATCCCAAAGGACCTCCAACCACCCAAGCCGCATTCTCGCTTCACATCCCCCAGAGTCCCGTTTAAACATACTCGACGGTGACGGAGCTGCTGGAGGTGGAGACAGAGGTGAGAACCTTGTTGTTCTGCTCGATGTCGATGAGCGTGGCGCCGGAGGGCCCAACGGTGGAGCCGCTCTTGGTGGCGTAGGCGCTGGAGAAGGTGACGGTGCCGAAGTCGGCGAAGGGGACGAGAGAAGAGTTCTCCTCGAAGTCCTCGACGATCCACTCGGCGTTGTACCTGTGACAGAGAGTTAGTGATCACGGCTTCTGCACGGAAAACAAGTTGGGGGGAAAGGAAGAGAACATACTCGCAGAGATCGCCATCAACACCACCGCTGAAGGTGTGCGTGACGGTTTTGCCCTTGGTGACGTTCTCGACGGTGGCGGTACCGGCGGTCTTGCTGGTGGCATCGACGGTGACCTTGACGACGTCGCCGGCGGAGAAGCTGATGCCGCTGAAGTCGTAGGCGTAGTCGGGGTACCACTCGTACCAGGCGTCGTAGCTGACGGTGCTGCCCTCGATACAGAAGTCGAGACCGGTCTGCAGGATGGCGGTGCCGCAGGTGTCACCGTCGATACCGACCCAGGCGGAGGCACAGTACTGCTCGCGGCTGGAGGCGCCAGAGGGCAGGGAGGGGGTGGGAATGGTGAATTCGGCGGTGACGGCCGTGTAGCCGGTGCCGATGAGCACAGCGCCGGCCCAGTTGGACGAGTACTCGACGTTCTTGGAGCCGGTCAGGTTGATCGCCTCGCTGGTGCCAGGCTTGAGAGGGCGGTTGCTCTTACGGCTGCCGGCACGCTTGGCAGCGGCGCGCTTCTCGGTGAGAGGAGCAGCAATGGCAGCGGTGGCCAGAAGGCCAGCGGTCAAGAGAGCAGAGGTCTTCATCTTGTTGGATGGTTGGGGATGATGAGATCGAGAGAAGAGCGGAAGTCAGCGAGATTGGGCTTTGAAGACGAAGGATGCTTGCTGATGGAAAAGGCATGAGCTTGAGGGGATTTCAGGGCATCTTTATATCTTTCTCTTGTCCCCTGGCCGCGTATCATGCGGTTTAAGCCAAGACAACTACAGACAGGACTCCGACGTATCTCGCTGCAAAGCAATTTGGAGGTGATAAGGCCGTACAGGCTGAAATAACGCGCACGTTCCTATCACAGGGCAAGCACTAAAATTGAAGCAGATAGTGGCTGACGAGCCAAGACGCTTGAAGCAACGGGTTAATGAGGGCTCAATCACTCCTCCCGCTTGGCCTATGCTTGGTGGTGGTGGCAGACATTGGCATCCTCGGCGAAAGCTTCAGTCGACTCAACATTATGGATTAGACAGTCCATTGCTCTCAGGGACCAAATGGATCAGCAATTCAAGCTCATGATGTGCGAACACGATCGTCCTACTACTGTGTAGAAGCTCGGAGGGTGAATCTGAAGAGGAGATCAAACGCTTCAGAGGACCCCCATCTCCTGACTATCAGTTGAGTTACTCCGCTTTTCCCCTACCAGGCCGCCTATTAGCCTGAGTGCGCTAGTCTGCATCAGGAAATTCGATGCTCTGATCAGTCTTTACATCTGCACCCTCGGCCTCATGATAAGGCAGGGTCTGCCCATTGCTCTCGGAGCTAATGCCTGCTTGCTTGATGACTGACCCTGTTGGGGTAGGTTGTGCGCTGATTGATGGGGAATATCCACAAATACTACGGCGTAGTATCTCGTGCCCTCCCAGCAAGGCCTATCGTCCCTCACGTACATACTACCTTTCCCTACGTCTGATAACCTTGACATTTAGGTTATGCACCCCTCGTTCTGCCCGCACCTGCAGAACCATCTCCAGCCGCCGGTGCTCAGGGCGGGCCTCCGATGGAGGGCGCATGAAGACAATTCTCCCATTGGACTGGCGGCCCGTGTCTGACGTTGCCTCAGAAAATTCGCAGTCCTTGCAACTCTCCAGATAGCCCTTCTCCTATTGCTGTGAAGAATTTCAGAATCAGAGCTACGCAGTGAGTGAACGGCACTATAGCTAGCAGGCCGAAGTCGGGGGACTAACCCAGGGCAGGCCAAAACCCCGCGGCCGGACGACCGACGGGATCTCCGCCATCCTTGCCGCCCGCCCCGCTCTTCCCCCTCCATCATCCACCTCTCCTCAGTCGGCCTCGCTGCTTGATTGTCCAACAATGGCTGTCGCCAAGAAACGATCTTCGTCACATCGCCGTCCTTATCAGCGCTGACCTCCGACGTTAATATAACTTAATTGCACCTGAAATTGGAGTCCTTCAGGCCGGGCTGGTTGAGGATGGTGGCAGGTACTCACCTGCTTCAACGCAGATTGTTGGGTAGAGCATATCATCTGGACGCCTGTTCTTCAGAGTGCGCATGGCATTGTGGGCTCTTGATACGTTACAGAAAATGTATACACTCGGATCTTACAATTGTTTTGGGCGGCAAACAATCAGATACCACCCCATCAATCCTGCCAGCTAGTAAAGCATTGCGTAAGGGGGCGCCAACTAAAATTGGCCTCGATACCACTTCGCTTAGTCCAATCCCTGTTCACCTACGATCTAGTCGCGTTGGAGCTAACACAGGCTTTGAATTGTTCGTCGCTAGGCGCTCTGTAGACGTCGCTTAATTTAGTGCCTGAACCGATGACGTAGCTGGCGCATGGCTCGGGGATAGATGGTAGTTCCACGCCGTAAGGGACGAGTCGGTCTTCATCAAAACAACAACCCTCCGCTCCGAGCAGGGCCAACTCAACCACGGGTGGTATTGAGTAGTTCAATGGCCGGTCGAGACACGGTGTCTACCCTCTCTAGCTGGCTCGATTACATTATGTCGAAAATATTTCGGATATTCTAGAGAAATGTATTATTTTTACACTCAGATCTTTACGCTTGATTGGGGAACCCACAAAACTCTCCTTTTATATAGATGCAGTTGAGCATCCTTGACTTTCTGTATCTTAACTTCCCATCACTGAGTAGGGTTCTCAGCAAGTTTAACCTAGCTATTCAGGGAGAGTAAGAGGTATTTAATGGTTGCTAGAGGCAGAGGTTCCGCTAACCTGAACTCGCGTCGGAGACAGCCTTACGCAACGGAGCTAGCCGTTCACTCACGAAATCGAGGAAATACCTGACCCACGACACCCACTGTCATAGCCCTTCATTGTAAAACTTCCTTGGAGGCCAATTTCGTCTTGTTTCTAGGTAGGCGTAGACCAGGCTCGGGTTCATGCCGCAGATCGGATTTAGGACTCCCCAGCAGCAAAGTCACGTTCCATTTTGTTGGAAACCAGCAGGTCAATTTGAAAAGAACCCCCAGCCTTGGAAGCATGCGATGTATCATTACATACGTAAGTTGTTCTAGAATATCCGCAGAATCCCATACTCCCATGCCAGAAAAGGGTCTAGGCAGATCTGGAATCTTCCGTTCTCCACGCACTCCGTACGGTACAGTACTATGCAGGACCCATATGATGCAATATCTTGCAGCAAGCAGTCATACCCGATACATAATCAAACCGGACCATTTTGTATGAGCGGCCTTGCATACCTGGATTGGAGATATGGGCCCATAGCGACTTTCCATGACCGTCTCCAGTTCAAGTTCACCTGTACCCCTTTCTCTATAGGTAAGACACAACGCTCTTCCGCGAATACTCATCCTAAGCTACTCCAGTATAATAATCCCGGTAGATCTCGTATTAAGTAATCAGCGCCACTGTTTACTACACTCCGTGAGGTCCCCATGGAGTAACAACATTGCCCCCGATTCATTCTAATCTTCTGCATCTCGCGCGAAAATCACCCTCCCATATTGGAGATTACTGTCATGGGACTGTGTAGGTAGACGGCTAGAGTTTTTACACCTTGGGAAATAGCGACAAGGGGCGAAGTTCTATGGGATTCGTTGTCTATGGTATTTACAGTCTCCTGCCTGGCCAGCTACACTACGACTCCGTCAACATTTATCGTCTCCGAGAATTGTCAATTAAACAAGTATGTCCAGAGAGTCCCCCTAGAAAGAGATTTCTCTTACTTGAATATAAATGTTCAAGGTATAAGTTCAAGATAGTAGCCCTCGATCAACAAGCGAAGTTCCAAGCAAGTTGTAAATTGGCTGGCCAAGCAGGAGGAACCTATGTGGTGATCACGTGACATGTGGATGAGTTGACCATGGTCCACCTCGACTGCTACAGGCAGTCCAGTTTTCGAGTAGTGAATTGCTGGCTGTATTGAGACTATCTTGATCTTATTCATTCTTTTGGTCGTGTAATTTGTCAAACTCAGAAGCTACAGTCTCTACTAAGAGTGCACTGTGAGCATTTTGGGACCACCTGGATATACATATGGGTGGACCCATCCAAATCACCATCTCAGAATCAACTCCAACAACCAATCCTTAGGACTGCGAAAGTACCCAAGGTTTCATGAGATGGAAATATGAATGATATCTTGAATTTTCATTATTTGGTTGGTTGGTTGAACCAGCTGAGATTTGAAGATGGGCAACTCGCTTGGTGAATTGCCTCAAATCTCATGACCTAACATTTAGAAACACCGACCAAAAGTAGAACACGCAAATACTCATAGAATAACGAATGCTTTTGATTCCAGTCCCTAGGCCATTTTGAAATGGAATTACGAGTAGCCTGCGGGCAAAGCAGAGCGGGCGACGGAGGACCAACACACCCGAGTCGTACCGCTTGCTACCTGCCAGCCCCACCAGATTGAAGGAGAGACGTGTCTATTGTACCTCTATAACTCTACACAACACCCGAAACATCAGACGAGAACCCGCCCCCGGAACCACTTCCCCGAGCTTACTTCCCCCTTTTCCCCTCCAGATCCACGGGGAATTTCTCCCGAATCGTCTTGCCATACCGGTTGAACAGAATCGGCACCGGCACAAACGCCAGCGCAATGAACCCGAGCAACGAATTGCCCCACCCCAGCCCGAGGGCATCGAACATGGCCGGGCCCGCGAGGGGCAGGAGGGCGCCGACGAGCGACCGCGTGGCCGTGAGGGCCGCGTTGGCCGACGCCGCGTACGCCGGGTAGCAGTCGATAACGTAGGTCTGGATGGGCATGTAGATGCCCATCATGCCGATCCCGAAAGGGGCCATGCCGATGATCGGCACGATCCAGTGCACTTTGTACTTGGCGGACCAGCCGTACCAGAAAAAGCTGATGGGCAGGATACAGCTGAAGAAGATCATGGTCACCAGCCGCATTTCGGGCTCGAACTTGCCCCCGTTGCGCGCGGTCAGCTTGGCGACGATGCGGTCGCTCGAGAAGGCGATCAAGGCGAGTCCCGTCATGAAGCCGATGCCGATCCCCAGGTAGGCGAGTCCGGAGATGCCCGTCGACCAGCCGTAATCCTCCTGGAAGACGGAGGAGATGGTCGTGAAGAAGAGGTAGAGCAGGCCGTAGACGAAGGCCATGTAGACGGACAGCAGTAGGACGATGGGGGACTTGAAGAGGAGAAGGAAGGGGCGGCTGAGGCCGAGTTTCATAGCCTCGCTGAGACGGGGCCCGCCCTGGCTGCTGGATTTGTCGTACGCGCTGCGCAGGTCGCTCCGGTTGAGTTCCTTGGCGAGCTTTTCCGTCTTCCAGCGGATCAGGACAGGGGCGTAGGTCTCCCGGTTGAGAACTTCGATACCTGCGGATATGCACCCGCTGGCGATGAGCAGGATCCAGAACACCCAGCGCCACCCGATGGTTTCGCCGATGAAACCGCCGGCGATGGGCCCGGCGACGGGACCGATCAGAGGGCCGAGCGCCCAGATGGAAGTGGCCATGCCGCGTTGTTCGGTGGGGAAAAGGTCGGCGATGACACCGGCGCCGAGCGTGAGACTGCCGACACCGCCCATACCGGCAAGAAGGCGGAAGACAATCAGAGCGGAGATATTGGGCGCGAGGGCGCAGCCGATCTGCCATACCACAAAGAACCAGTTGGCGCAGCTGAGCACGATGCGACGACCGTAGATCTCACTAAGAGGGGCGAGGAAAAGGGGTCCAATCTAGTGCAAGGTATTCATTAGATTAGCTATGAAGGATAAGTCACCGGGGAAAACGTACCGTATATCCCAGCAAGAAGATAGTAACACTAAATGACAGAAGGTATTCGTTGGATACCCCAAAGTCTTTGCCCACGTAGCCCACCGCTGGAGAGAACATACTCGATGCGAGGGGTGAGATAAAGGTGATGGAGCTGATCAGGGCGAGCAAGCCCCATTTGCGCCCACTGGCGAAATTCTGTGGATTGTGAGGATCATCCTGCCCATCCCATCCCACAATGCCTCGACTGAGGTCGGTTTCGGGAAACAGTGGACGTGTTGGTGTAGCGGTAGCCGGAGCAGTTGTATCTTCTGTTAGGGTGGGTTGGTCGTTGGATGTGCCCGAGTATGCAGATTTCTCCGAGAAGCGCCGTTGGCTTTCCACGTCCTCCATTGCCCGCCTAGTGAGTTTCCGCCAATCGGAGAATTAGTCGTGCTAAATATTAGAGTGTAGAAAAGAGGACGATCGCTGTGGGAGATGAAGAAAAGGTTAACGAGCGGATAAAGTAAGGTGATGTAGACGAGACTACAACGGTATTAAATATATATTAGAAAGAGAAATTTTGGCGGGTACAAGATAAAGACTGCAAAATGCAAGGTAAGAGCGATGCTTAAAGATTATAAATGGGGCTGTTGATGATGGGATTGGGGCTAAAGTGTGCTGGCAGCATAAAGGTATGCATAAACCAGGATGCTGTCGGCGGTTTCGGCTGCATATTGACCTTGTGCATAGGCACAAGTTATTGTGCTGAAGGTCACAGCGGACACTCTTGAAGGGTGATTGGTTTGACCGGGCGAAGGATTGCAGAATCAAAGCAAGCCAGCAGCAGAGCGGGGATAGGCGTTAAGCGTCAAGGTTCTTGGGCGGATGAATTCTGATTTGAGGGCAATCCCGGGGAGGAAGCGCTGATTCAGTGCTAGGATTGTGGCCCATGGTCTGGGCAGCTTCAACTTGGAACTTATGATTGAACCCGGGCCACACTGAGTCAGTGGCCCACTTTCGGCATTTGATTTGACCAATCCGATTTGTCGCGCTGCTCTTGTGTTGTGGCCTAGCCACCGAACGTTTCTCGTGTTGCTGAAGCTGATCTCTTCCCGGCATGGAAGCAAGATGCATTAGGAGCTGGAAAATGTCCAACCAACCCTGCAAAGCGTTTGGTTATGCTTGCTGACAATGATGACAGAAATCGGCACGATATCCGACCGCACGTGGATGGAGCCGGCTGTCGCACCATCCCCTTGCTTAGAACTTACACATGTGCTAACTTACATGGTTCTCAAGATGAGTGAGTCTCTCGATGATTGCACGATGGTTCAAAATAGACATTTCTTCACGTGAAGCTCTTACCACAGACTCATGGTTTTACAACAACCGACTTGTGTTGGAGGCATGGAGTGTTGACTCAGCGGGAAGCCTTGGGCATCCCCCGCTCTCACCACGCCCCGACCCCTGTCAACAGGTGTCACAAGACAACCACCCCACTTGACTTGAACAAAGAGCCTTCAGGACATTCTTCAACCATGCAACCTGGGACTTTGTTGTGTTTACCTATGCAGTATGCAGCCGCATTCATGGCTACCCCTCACCGCACTACTTCCGTCCTCAAATCGGCCGGCCAACCCGGTGAATCCACTCCGTTACCCCGCGTCCCCACATTATACCCAAGCGCCACGGCCGCCCCCTCGAACTGCGCAACGGGCTTTACTACCCTGAAATTCGCGTCAATGGCACCTGAGTGACGAGTCTCAAAGAACTCCGGGCGAAACAGTGTCTGTGCGTTGTGCTGATGCAGCAGCTTCATCATCTCCGGCAGTAGGTAAGGCATGGCGTGGTAGTGGCGGAAGACGGGCGAGTCGTGGCGTGTCCACAGCTCGGACCAGACCTCCTGGTCGTAGGTGCCGCACGAGCGGACCAGCCATTGCGAGTAGTAGTTGAGAGAGACCTGTACACGATACAGCTGATTAGCTGGAGCTCTTCCAATGGGAAAGTGGGGGGGAAGAGCCCTACATCAATACCATAGCTGCCTCCGTGGTCTGCTCTTCTCACCAGTGCTTCAAGGATGGCGGCCACTCCCGCAACGCCAGTACTGTATGGCATCCAGAGCGGTCAGCTGAAAACAGCTACTAGGTAGAACTCAAGGCCGACCGAGCGAACTCACCAATAATCCGAGTTAGGGAAGACTGGAGTTACAGGTTCATCCAAGCCCATCGCCTGCCCAAAGCTCATCGATACACCACAACACTATTGCAAGATTGCAAGTTAGCCGAGGGAGAGAAAGAAGTACTGGGTAGGCGTGCCCACCGCATCACTAATCTGCTGCCACCCACTCCGGTGGCTCCAAGGCCCATGCCACCCATAACAGTTCTCGCGCACATGTAGGATCCCATACGATCGATCTTTCACCAGATCGAAAGCGTCCCGCCGACTGAACCCCAGACGATCCATCACGCCGGGCCGATACCCGTCCACGACGACGTCCGCCTCGCGGATCAACTGCCGCAGTCGCTCCCGGTCGGCTTCCTCCTTCAGGTGGAGCGAGCAGTTCCATTTCCCCCAATTGAGGTCGGGGTGCAGCACAGACATATCGGTGATATGAGGCGAGGTGACCCGCATGACGCTCGCGCCAAGCTCGGCCAACCCCCGGGTGATGGAAGGGGCGGCAATCACTCGAGTCAGATCTACAACCTTGAGGCCGGCGAGCGGTCGCTTGAGTGATGAGGGCAGGCTGGGCTGCTCAGGCCACCAGGACGGGGGCTGGGTGGCGTTCACATCCTTCTCGATCTCATATAACCCTACGTGGCTGTTCTGGCGACCATGCTCCGAGGCGAAATACTCGTCCGAGGTCCATGCGACCGTGCCGGCCTGACGGAACTGTTCGTTCATTAGGTGGTCCAGCGTGGCGGAGTCGTGCCGGGAGACTGCTCCTTGGATGCGCTCGACGGCTGACTTGTAAGTATCTTCTGCGGGTCCCTCGAGGGAGAGGCCCAGCGCTGTCAGGGTTGGCTCGGGGTTCATGCTGCCTGCATGCTGTGTCAATTCGATGACTCCCTCTGTTTATGGCAATGAACTTTAGAGGGACACCACCTACCATGCACATGGTAGAATCGACCATCCTTGGTCTTGTAGATATTGGTTGCGAGACGCCGATGATCGCCATCGGTCGCGCGATGTTTGTCCTGCTCGGGAAACAGCTGGGCCACGCTGGGGCCGAAAAGGTTGATTGGTTTTGGCTTGCCGTCGGAATCAACTATCTGTGCAAGTAACGGACTCATAAAATACAGCGACGCATGGTCTCTACGACACCACACATTGTCAGCTAGATGCAGAGCCTGCGTTTCAGCTAGGTGTGGACTCACGTGTCGATGGTGACTCTGACCGGGTCAACCCGATACTTTCGTGTCACCAAGTAATTGACCATGGTCGCTTCGAACGCCTTCAGCGCGGAGATACTCTCTGCAAATCTCCAATTGATGGGGATGCTGGGCTGTGCGGTGCCCTCGAACTGCACATATCCACCTAGCTTCGGCAGCTCTGGGGGAAGATGGCTGAAAAGTGGATTGTTCAGGATGCCAGTCTCGAAGACCTGCTTCGATTCCTGGGGGACCGAGTAGGTGGATGCTGATGGCATTTTGCCTGTTGGGGTTTTCGGTCAAAGCAAGTATATCGGTCGGCAATCGGAAAATCGAAAACAACACACTGGGGGGGTCGACGCGGGTTATGAAGGGAACCTTACGCTTATCATGCTTGACCTCCACATGAGCCCATTCTACGAGAAATCAACTACACCCTTGTCTCGACCCCACCTTTCTACATCAGCCTGCTCGGTCGCACAGCATACGATGGTTGCGTGGTGGGTGCAGCAGCCTGGCGGTCAGTCTCCGATCGGCGGACACGCAACCCCTCAGGACTGATCGACAGTGTGACCCACTGCGGTTATGACGGGGTTGCGTGGATAGTTTTGTGCTTATACAGACTTAGCTGGACATTATTTGCCAACAAGGCACAGTATCACTCGTCGTGAAAGGAGGTCATAATAAGGTTGGTGGCAACTGTCTACATTGCAGGTCGAGATCTTGGCTCCAGCCCCATCCACACACCACTTTAGAACTGCGCAGAAACGGACAAAAGCCTGGTTAAAGTATACGCAAGGTACAATCTCTGAGATTACTAAAGGTGAAAGATGTAATAGATAATATTTTTCTTCACAGCAAAACAGTCTAAAATCAATGAAATGCCTGTTCAAGATAGAAAAGGGATGTTCCATCCGGCGATATCCGACCAACCACCTAGAGCTCGACCTTCTCAGAAGCTTTGCGCTCTTCCCAGCGGTTGAGGATATCCTGGATACTCAAATCAATCGTCAGCTCAGCCTCATCCTCGCCACTATTCACATTCAGTGACAACTCGAACGCCCAGCCGCCGGGTGGCGTGAGCTGGACGAACCGCTCCCGAAACTGCCGGGGCAGGACTTTCTGAAACTTTGCACCATAGTCCTTGACCTTGCGCAAAACAGCCACCACATCCGGAGAAAGGAAGACCTCCTCGAGAAGGTAGTGCTCAATTTTCTGCAACATGTCTGCGGGAGTGGTGGTGTCTTCCTCCTCACCGAAGTGCATCACATGGCCGACCACCTGCTCCAACTTGGGCAGGAGGGCGCGAATGTCCGGCACGAGGCCATCGACGGCGCGCTGGAGGAGACCCACCGTGAGCTCGAGATCGTTCAGGTCCTCCATAGTGGCCTCCTCCAGAAACTCTTCAACCAGAATCGCGGCGAGCCCCTTGCCAAACATGAGATCGCAGACTTCCTCAATCTCCGCGAAATGGTCCTCCGCGCGGCCAGGAAGGAGCGCCAAGAGCTCCAGGACAACATCGTTCATCAGACGCTCGACGTTCGTCACGAGGTCGACGCCGAGAGCGTACGCCTCCGGCTCGGGCTTCAGCACCATGATGCTGCCTTGCTCGCGCAGGTATTCCTGCATGACGTTGTCCAGCAGAATGGTGTCGAAAGCCGCGGAGTGCGGGTTCCACATGGCGTAGGCGTGATACGCCTCGAGCTCCGCACCGGGTTCAGTACGGTTGGGTATTCCCATTCCAATCACCGTGAGGGCGAAGAGAAGGGGATAGACGAACATGACAGTGATTCGAGACATTGTCGCAGAGTTAGACAAGGGTAGTAGGGCTTGGGTGGATAAGATGCACACCGTGACTAGTGTCCGTCGGTTCTGGTAATGGTAGACTTGACCTTGACGAATGAGCCAATGATGTTGTTGGGAGTATAAAATGATCGGCAACGGCTGTGGCTTTATACCCGTTGACATTGGCATTGTTTGTTTCATGAAAGATCGACGACCACCACTTTAGCGTAGAATCTTGGGAACACTAGAACAGGGAGTCTTTATGAATGCCAGGTCTCAGGCAAGTCTTTCAGCATCCTTGGATAGATAGGTTCGATTTCCTTGCAAGAGCTTAACCTTACAACAAAAGATTGTTTGAGTTGGTACAAGCTTTTGAGTTAAGTTATGTCTGTGCTTGATTATTTTTCCTTTCTTCAAAGAAGCACGCTCAGAGCCTTAGCAGTAATAGTCTATAGATACTTATTCACGGCCCCTATACTCACGACTGCTCCTTCCTCGTCATATCATCAATTGTTATATTTTTAATTGTCATAAGGCCTTATTGCGAATCTAGAAGAAAGAGTAAAAGTCACTAGGAAGATTTAATACCTCAAATGCTTACATAGGTATAGAACCCTCATAATTGGCTCTTTGTAGATGTTGATTACATAATAAATGACATATTATCAAGCTGTAAAGCTGTGATCTGTACGTTTCTTACAAGGGTATGTCATAGCTGAACTCAGTAACATGAGCCCAAACAAATATGATTTGGGAAAGTATGTCACGCTGTAAGATACGAAATCGACTCCGGACCTAACTTGTAGGCTGTTGGCTGAATGCACAGCCAAAATTAGATTGGACCCCAAAGATTGCGAGTTATAACATATAATGCTTTAGTTCTCCCGCGCCTGAAGTCTGAAAGGACGTAACCCTAATCGCAACGGTTGGCTCCTCTAACAGCAGCCCAGGGTTTCAGCAAGGCGATTTGAGATATCAAGAGCAAGTCGTGATCTATCACTGTATGAAAACGTTTCAACCAGCAGGTAGTTACCAGGTACAGAATCCCGATATAGAGAGCCACAGAAGGAATCCTTAGTCTTCTGTTCTCTGCCATTTTCTCCGGTCTAAACGGTACAGACAGCTTTCTAGGACTTGGGGAACCAGGGGGAAAAGCCTTACTATAAAAAGTTCTTGTTCCCTTTCTCAACTTCTTGATTCTTTCTCTTCATCATCTTCTTTCCACGTCGGCAATCTTGCCAGCAACCATCTACGAGAGCAATATTGCCGACACCTGTCAGCCCTCTCCAGCTCTCTCTGGCTCTTTCTGGCTCTTTCTGGCTCTCTCCAGCTCTCTCCAGCCCTTTCCTGTCCTTTCCTGTCCTTTCCAGTCTTTTCCTGTCCTCTCCAGTCTTTTCCAGTCCTCTCCAGTCCCCTACAACTGGAACATTGCCAAGACCTTCAATCCACCAAGGCTGCTGCTTTCGACGTTGACAAATCAACATTCAATACCCGGTACAAGCATTGTGATCCACAGCCACAGGTAAGAGAATGCTCGCGAGAGCTCAGCAAGACTATTCCCATGCACCTCGAGAGCCCCCCCCCCGATTCAAACTTAGTGCTGGGCTACCTACATTTGCTGACTCGTAATACGTTCAGAAACAAACCCAAGACTTTACTCAACCGTGAATACCTCAATCAAAATGTCAAACCCAACCCCAACCCCAACCCCAGGTCCGTCCCCCACCCAAAGTGTAGAGTCCCGACTCTAAACCCCAATCACTAAACTAACCCCCCTACCCCCAGCCCACACCACCACCACCCCATCCCCACCCTCAATCCAGCCATGCACCTGGCCCGGCCTTTCCTCCTACAGCGCCGACTGGGCCTGCGCCATCAAAAAGAACCAGAGATACCTCGCCGGCGCCCTGGGCCTCCCCACCACCGCCGACCTCTGGGACCTCATCCACACCGACACCCACCTCGCGCCCGTCCTCCGCCATTTTATCTCCGCGAGAGGCGCCTGGTTTGGCGCCGACGGGTCCCTCCGCCCCGGCCAGAAGCAGACTTGTTTTCACACGGTCATGAAATAAGATGCCCTCGTAGTACTCCAGGGTGCGGAGGAAAACTGATCACTCGGATGGTCACTCAATTAGCGAGCACGTACTTGACCAGTAATACCAGTTCAATCTTACCAGACACCAGCGCATTTCTCTCCACGTCATATGCCCGGCGTTGAGCCAGGAACACATCCGCTTCATCCAGGAGCATGATGCAGCCCCAGTCCTGGGCGAGACGAAAGACTTCCTTGAGCTTCTCCTCCACTTCGCCTGCAGTAAGTCCAAGATCACCACATGTTACAGGGAGTAGAGGTCTGCCATTACTTATTGCCGCGCACTCTGATTCGGAATTGTCAGGGCTTGGACCTATAACAGACTCAAGAATCTTGAGGACATACCAGCTGTCGACGTTTTCCCGACGCCCGGGACCCCATGTAGTAGGATCGTTACTCCATTCCCTGCCCCCATCTTTTAGCGACGACACTGAAAGGACAGGTATAGGGGTAAGGAACAGATGGCATACCTTTGTTTCTCAACAAGTCAAAATGCACACCTCCAGATTTCTGTTTGGCAAAGTGCGAGTGGATCAAGGACTGCACCAGATCCTTGTGGCCATCTGGAAGGCGCAGTTTCAACCAAGGGTTGTCTTTCTTTGGTCTCTCCTGCAAGCGCTCAGCGCCATTGGGTCCACGCCCGATCCGCAGACAAGCTGTTTAGGCGGCGAACCCCGTGTGAATCAGTGAAAGAGCACTATGCAATCGGGGCCAGTCTCCACCAAGTACGTACCCCATCGTCTGGTCGACAGCACGAAGGCAAAAACCCGGTTGGGCAGAATCATCAGATCATCACCAGTTGGCCCGCCTCCAATCTTGGCCCAGGAGTCCCACATGCGGTTCTGGGCGTCCATAAAGTCATCCGTAAATCGCTTATCCCAGGTCCCATCCTTCTCCATCCCGAGTCCTGTTCCTGTCTCAGACGTTGAGGTTTCCCCAAAGGCATGATCCACCGTCACGGGGCGCCACCAGGGGATTTCCCCAAGGCACGGGTGAAGTCCACAATCACATCGCTGTCGATCTGTTCCGAGTAGCAGGAGGCGCTCCGGGGGATTTTGTCGACTAAGTCGGTCAGTTTGCGACCAGAGGGATCCAAATAGTGACATCTGCCACTGTAATCTAAATGCAAAACTTTCTGGGTGCAGTCGACGAATTGCTTTCCGCGGGCCATGAGGTGCGCTCGGTCGGTGAATCCCTCCCGCTCCGCGACCGGGAGCGGGAGCACGGGGAGCGACTTGGCGGCCTGGACGCCATCAAAACCACTAATTTCGAACTGACGGAAGACAGGAATAAATCGAACCCCGTCGAAATCCAGATAGAAGCAGTCTAACACCAGGGGAGCCCAGCTACCAATGCTTTTTTCGTCGTTGAACTGCTCAGAGGTTTCCAGGATTCGACGGCCGCCGGTCCGTTGCACCACCTTCCAAATCTTCTGGGGAGGGCTGCTACCTTTGATGTAGACCAGAGAACCTTGAGCAAAGACGAACCAGAGATCAACAAAGCGTACCATGTCTGGAGCAGCGGCCAGGTGCGTTTGTGCTGGACGAAGGGTATCGTCCATGAACTGCACCAAACAGCGACAATCCATGATTAGAGCCGTCAGCTCAAGGACCCCGAGCTCTGATATATTATCTTTCGAGTAAGCCATGTCTACCACTAGAGAATCATGAAGAGCCTGTATATACTCCTCTTCGGATGAGTCCTGCAGTTCTTTCCGGATCGCTTCGAACTCCGCCACCTTAGACCGAATTGGCTTGTCAAGATAGAGTAGCAGTTTGAATGGTCGGAGAATTGACAGGGGGCTCTGACCATTGTAGGGCAACTCCCCGCTGCAGAACTGATAATCAAGAAAGCTCTTTAGCCGATGGCAATTGAGGCGAATCCGTTCAGGCATGGTGTTCAGCGGCAAACAGTCTGTGGCTTCTCCGGCGAGGATGGGTAATTCCATATCCGATGCCAAAGAAGCACCAAGCTGCTGAATATCGCCAGCCGTTGGCTCATTGTACGGAACCTCAACGGCAAAGCGCTTCGGGGGCGGAGTCCTAAACAGGGCCACTTCGGCCCAAGGCAGATGACGGATCTGTGCCATAGAGATCTCCATTTCCGCGGTGTCTTCCTCCTCGTCTTTATTTGACTCGTTCTCCTCCTCCCCCTCATGCTGTTCCTCGCACCTATCGTTCTTGTTCTCCTTTCGCGGCCCATCGAGTAGCGTGGCCAGCGACTTGTTCATTTCCCGCAGCATCTGCATCTCCTCGAAGAGACTGTGAGAGATGTCTCGTAAGGCATCTTGCCAGTCAAATCTGTGGGCCTCCACAACTTTCTGAGTCCGGCTTTCCAGCTCCTCAAACTGCGAGAGCGAGCGTTTGCTGGTTTCAAACCACTCCTCCACTGTTGCCCGTGGAATTGCATCAGGCGGGGTTTGGTCGGTCTCTGACGATTGATCCTCGTGTCCGAGTTGGAGGGTAAGGTCAACCTCCGTGGTAGTCAATGTGGTCGTCATGATTCCAGGTGTACCTCAGGGGTCAAAAACAGCGTAAGAGATGGGCAACCGAGTAGGAGAGAAGCCAAGGATCTGTCCCGATCAATGGCAGGCAGCTTTATAGTCCAGTGCCTGGTCCAGAAGCTCGCTCAATATTCCAAGCTACTATAGGGATGCTCAGCTGTGCTCAGCTGCTGCATATACGAAACCGTCAAATGTAGCGATTGGCGGTCGACTAACATATGCAGTGTGCCGGTGTGACCGGACGTGCTGACGTGCAGATTCATGCTGAGATATGGGAAATGGTTCGTCCGCTCGGACCTTCTCCCGCATACGTGGAAGCAAACAATGTTCAGGCAGATATGCATGCGTACGGTGCCGGCGAACTCCGGCGAACCAGGTGGCATGCGAGTCTTTTCCGCGGGGTTGACGAGGAGCGCCCATCTCACTTGGACCCCACCTCCGCAAACCAAGACGGGCCCTCATCTGAAGCGGACAGCGACGGTCGACAATCTCAGCTCGCTCAACCACAACATGCGTCTATGAAACATTTTCGACGTATCTTTCCAAACCATGGAACCCGCAACAAGAACCGTCACGCCCTGGATCCAACACAATGCGCCCAAGATCGACCCAGCTTGGGCGTTTGCCGAAGCACAACGGCTGAGGAAGCAAAAGATCCCGGATCCCCCGGCTCGGTGAGTCGTTCGTCAAGCTGAATTGGAGTGAATGTGTAGCTGAAGGCATGATCCGCGTCCACGTTCCAGTGTCACAAATCGGAAGGAGCGATTCAAGAGCACCATGCGGGCATACTTCAAAGCGACGGGAGACAATCAGGCCCAATACATCTTCGAACACACCCATACATGGGAAGAGGTCCGGAGCGAGGCACAGAAAGCGCTGGACCTACGCTACCGGCAGAACGGGAAAAGGAACTTCTTCCGCAAATCGATTCGACTCGTTGGGGACGTGGCTTCCCGGCTAGAGTTCCTGACGCAGCTAATCCCCAGCGGTGATTATATGGGAGTTCTCTGCGGAGGGCTCAAACTCATCTACAATGTGCGTCCGGCTTCTGCTGTGTCTGTCGCATTCTAAATAGCCCGTACCATTGTCCCCCTTGCTCTCTCGCGATACTGATCTTTCTTCTATCCAGGCAGCGAATCGCATGAGTGCCGTTCGCGAGCTCATTCTCGGGTCATTGGATAGTCTATCGCAGCCGATTGAGGATGCCTCACCCTACCTCTATACCTACGCTTGGAGCGAGACGCTTCTGGAAAAGGCGCAGGACCTCTATATGAGCGTCCTAGACGCGGTCGAGAATCTCACGCAATGGATGGCCAAGACTAGAGGAGGTAAGAATTGCATTCTTGCCATTCTCACTCCCGCGCAGTGGTGCGAGGTACCTGGGAAAGATCCAAGGCGCTCGTCCAGCAGGACGACTACGGGCAAGATCTCGAACATCAGATTGTCACTCGTGTGGGAGAAGCAGCGAATGCATTTGAGAAAGCTGTCAAAATCTGCTTGAACACCGAGGTACATGATATGGGACAGAACGTGGTGCGTTTGGGCAAAGGACAGGACGAAATGAGAGACGAGATGAGAGACGTAAAGCGGATAGCCGCAGGCTCGTGGGAGAGAGTTGAGGCAATCCTGCTGGAGAGGTGGAAGCAATTGCAACCGAGTGAGTCCAGCATGTGCCTCGTTTCTCAGAAGAATTGGCCTCCTTGGTGCTTACTACAGATCTTTTTGTCTAGTGGTTGATGACTACAACGCCGCGAAAGCTGCTAGGGCCGCGCGGGTGTCCACCACCATCGAGCAGCTCCTCACTGCGCTGCACTTCGCGAATCCATTTTCCGAGGTCGATATCGTGGATCGCACGGTCAACATTATAGCCACTGAGCGAACCACATTACTTCTCTCCGGTAGACTCTTGGACGATGATGCCCAAGACCAGGTGGCGGGTGTGCTGCAGGATGCCCGGTTTCGCAGCTGGCTTCAGGACATGCGCTCCGAGGTCCTGGTTGTGTCACGCATGGAGGAGGATATCTTGGAAGAGGGACCCGTCTCGCCACTGACCTATCTCTGCTCCGTGATGATCAAGACTCTTGCCCCCGCCGAGCGCGTGGTGCCGATGGTATTCTTCTGCCGCCAGCACTGCGATTCTCAAGATAGCTTCGCCGGTGCTGCAGGAATGCTACGGTCGCTCATCGCCCAGGTGATCCTCAACCTCTACGAGACTCACAGACTCGATCTCACGTTCCTAGTTGAGGAGCATCTCCATACAATCGCGATGCAGGATGTGTCCACCCTGTGCCATCTTTTCGCCGAGGTGGTCAAGAGGGCCCCCGCCGGGATCGTTGTTTGCATGATCGACGGGGTGGACTTTCTGAGCAACCAGCTTAATCTGTACTGGGTGGATGGGGTGATGCGGTTTCTGAATAGCCTTCTGGGGGTCGTGGCGGGCAGCCGGTCGGATCTTGTATTTAAGATCCTGGTGACCAGCCATCGAGGAGCCAGTCTAGCGTCGCAATGGTTCCCTTATCGAGTGGAGCTGCCCGTGCTTAGTAGCGAGACAATGTGCGGTCTTGGGCATGCGACTGGAGAGATGCAGTCAATCTTCTAGCAGTGTTGCCACTGCCCTTGTAAGAGCAACTTTGGTCGTAACACGGTGGCGGATCACAGGAAAATAAAAGAGGGCCTACAGATAGCTTCTGAAATATCCATGCAGCAGCGAGACAACTTTCAACATGAATCATAAGCTTTCTATTTGTTTTTTACCACTTTCGGAAGTGCAGATCCATGCCTACCAATCTCTAATTCACGTACCAGCAGCCGCACGAGCATGAGTCCGAAGACAGGTAACTTACCGAATGTCGACTAGGTCTGAGATAAGCAATAACATCGTTTCTTATAGACCCGTCGTCTGATAAGCATTGGTAAGCATGCGGCTCCCGACCGGTACACGCTAGAATTATAGGCTTGAGCATGTAAAATCCGGTATATCCGAACTGTCCAGTGAAAGGCAAATCTCACTACACGAGTGACAATAATTATTCACATAAGATTACTGTACCCCTAGCTCGACTAACACGCTATGCTTACTGTAGACGATTCATTATTTGCCCAGCCCCTTAATCACCATAATGTCAATTGAAGGGCGTTAGCGCGCGGACGTTAGTCGAAGGGCGCGCGTCTCCGGTCTACTTAAACCCGTTGATCGCCGTGCAGCACGATACGCCTCATCTTTATCTTCATTTCCTTTGATTTGATTTTTTTCTACTATTCCACATCAAATTTATCCACCATCGATCCAACACAACTCCGCCTACACTCCTCCCCTCCCCACCCATCAACCCCGCCTCAACCCCAAGATGGCCCACTTCCATTTCCGCCTCGCAACCGCGGCCGACGCCCCGCGCCTGCGGGACCTAATCGAATCCGCCTTCCGCGCCGCCGACACCCGCGCCGACTGGACCGGCGACCTATCTCTGGGGGCGCGCTTCCACGTCCAACTGGACGACATGCTCGCGCGCATCGCCAACCCGGACGGCGCCTTCCTCGTCGCCACCACCACCACCACCACCACCACCACTGAACCCCAAGACGGAGACCAAAAAGGCGAGGCGGAGGAGGTAGTCGCCTGCGTCAATATCTTCAAGAAACAGCTCCCCGATCGGGACGCCGTCGCCCGCCTGGCGCTTTTGGCCGTCGATCAGCGCCATCAGCAGGGCGGGCTCGGGCGGCGCGTCATGGCCCAGGCGGAGAAACTGTGCCGGGAGATGTGGGGGGTGAGGAGGGCCGGGCTGAATGCGCTGGATACGCGCGTCGCGTTGATCCGGTGGTATGAGCGCTGTGGGTATGTAAGGACTGGGGAGGTGACGAGTATCTCGCTTCCGCCGGATGAGTTGAGGCTTGTGGAGTTTGAGAAGGAGTTGGGCGTGGTGGCGGTGTGAGGTGGTTGTTCAATGATGGATTTACATATGTTGGGTTATTGAGCGGATTGATCAGTGTGGGGGTGTGGTGTGTGGTGGGCTGATGGGGGTTGTGTGCTGCGATTATGGGGGGGTTCTGGAAGGGATCAGTCTGTCGGAGAGAGAGGGTGCTTGGTGGTCTATTTAGACTTGGTGTGCTTAGGGGGTTGCTGGTGGAAGGACAGCACTAGGGGTGGTTGATATTTTCAGTGTCCAGATGAACATCCTCACTTGTCACGCATATTCGATTCTCGGAGGGCCTGTGACACTATATAGAAGTGGTTGATGACTATGATAATTATGACTACGAGTGGACTTCGTGCCGTTTGGGCGAATTGTTGAGTTCTTAGAGTCGATGGCTGCACAGATCAATAAATACCATAGACATTATGAGATATTTGAAGCACCATAAAAGGTGAGAGTGTTATTCGTTAATCTAAGGCTAGGACTTACTGAGTACAGCAGAGCTTGGGTCAGTGTAACTTGTGGGGTGAAGGATTCTTCCATTAATGTATAGGCGATATACTAGTGACTGGAAGTAGACCAGAAGACTTGACAATAACTTGAAAACATTACTACCGAGGTTCACAAATCGACAAGAAATCTATCTCTGCGAAGCTCCGCAGGTCAGATTCCAGCACGCAACACAAAACCAAGTAACAAAAGACTACCTCCTATACAAATGAACCAGAAATCACAGTTTGTCAAACACTTCAATAGCAGCTAGGGCGGTCGACGTCGCACTCGCCGGGTTCTGCCCTGTCACCAGCCGCCCGTCCACCACGTGGAAATCATCCCAGATGCCCGCGGACCGTTCATCTGTTCAACCCCAGAAAATCAGTTTCTCAATCGGAATGGTAGGAACATGAATGGGAGGAACTCACACTTCGCCCCTAACCGCTGCGCCAGTTCCTCCACCATCTCCGCTCCGAGCCCGCGCAACTCCGCCATAATCCCCATCGTCTCCTCGGCCTCGGTCGTGAACCCCGTGATCCTCCGCCCCTGGATGATTGGGGTACCTGTCGCCCGGTCGCGCAGGTCCGCGAAGATAGCGGGCCCGTGGCAGACGGAGGCCACCACGCCGCCGGCCGCCCACACCTGCTCGGCGATCTGCTGCAGCGCGCGAGCGGTGGGGTAGTCGATCAGCGCGGCGTGGCCCGCGGAGGCGTAGAATAGCCCATACTCGGCCGCTGAGTCGGCGAGGATCTCGGCGGCGGGCCGCATGTGGTCGAGCTTCTGTCGGAACTCGCTGTCCACGTCGTTCCAGATGGCCAGGTCCTCGCCGTGCAGGAAGTCGGGTTGCTGCGAGAGCCAGTCCGCCGTGTAGCTGCCGGTCTCTGAGGCCAAGTCGACCTCGAAGCCGGCGGCCACAAGGGCGCGGTAGGGGTGCAGGGCCTCACTAATGAAGAGGCCGGTGCGCTCCTTGCCGTTAAATAGAGTGGCGGTGGCGGAGGTTACTGCGATTAGGGCTTTGCGGGCAGGCATGTTTTCGATTGCGTAAAATTGTGAGGGGGTGGAAAAAAAAGATGTGTTCTGTCTAGAAGGTGTTGAGTACTGTTGCTTTGTGTTTCTGTTGCTTGTTGATTCTTTTTTCCAATCGAAGATATCTTCCAGCTATTTATGCTTGCTCTTGTTGAATACGAGGAGACGCGGTCAAGGCGTGGGACATCCGGAGTTGCGGAGCTGAGGAGTTGCGGAGTCCAGCGGCGGCCCGGAGATTGCATGTTATCGATAAGGATTCGCTTTGCATCCTCCCGCAACTCCGTCACCCAAGTAATTACTAGTACTGAAGCTCATTCACGTGATGATGCGAGCGCACTCCACTGACAGACACCGCGTCAGCATCTCACCCCTCATCAATCCTGCTAGCACACCAATCCTTGAGAGTCAATGAGCACGTCTCAGACTTACCACCAGTCATGAGTGCTCCAATCACCAGACTGCCCAATACCCATCGTCCCCGAAAGAGCCAGCAGAACCAGCAGCAGCAGCAGATCCTCCAACGGCGCAAACGGGCGCAGGTCGCCCGAGCGTGCGGCAATTGCCGTGTCCGCCGGATCCGATGCGACAACCAAGTCCCATGCTCCAACTGTGCCCTAAGCCGGACGGTCTGCAGCAACAGCAGTGCGCCCGTCGCGCTCACCCTGTCCCAGGCCAACCAGGAGATCGCCTTGCTTAAACAGAAAGTCCAGCAGCTTGAAGCCGAGCTCGAAGGCTGCACTTGCAGCAATCGAGACAACCTCGCACCCGACTTAACCTTGCGCGAGCCGCCAATCGAGATCCAAGTTGAGCGACCCGGGAGTGAAACCCACCAAAATGCCACCCCGCATCCTTCCTGGGGAGGGATCCATTTTCGACCGGCACGCTCATCCAACAGTCTGTGGCTGGGCCCGTCCTCGCTGTATTCGTACATCCAGCGGATCAGTGGCTTTCTGAGCCTGCAGTTGGACCAGGAGCAGCCCGCGCATCAGCTGCTCCCGATCTCCGCCAGCGACAACAAGCTTCTCGACCGACCCACCACCGACCCGACGAAGAGCCTGAACCCGCTGCCGAACACCACGGCCTCTGTCTATCTGACTCCCCTGCAGGAAGACTTTTTCATCAACTACTTCTGGCAGACCTACCACGTTTCCCTCTTCCCCATCATAAACGAAGCGCACTTCAAGCAGCACTACGCCAGTCTATGGACGGCAGGCGGGAAGGAACGGGGACCGTCGGCGCTCGTGGACATCGTGGTGGCGATGTGCATGCAGTACCACATTTCGACCCTGCCGGCGGATTCGCAGAGCGGGCTGTTGGACGGCCAGGACGCCCTCGTGGCCGGCCGATGGCACTACTGGCGGGGCCAGACGCTGCTGGCCTACGAGCTCGAGAGCCCCTCGATCGCCACGCTGCAATGCCACCTGCTCTGCGCCGTCTACCTCTGCGGAGGCTCGTTCCACAACATGATGGACAGCACGGTGAGTCTCGCCGTGCGCACCGCGTACATCCTCGGTCTGCACGTGGACCCGCCGGCGAGTCTGCCGGAACCCGACCGCGAGCTGCGGCGGCGGCTGTGGTGGGCGGTCCATTTGATGGACACCCGAGCGGGGATGAAACTCGGGCGCCCGTTCATGCTCCCCGACCGCGCCCGCCAGGCCATGCCCCAGCTCCCCAGCGACTCCCTCGCGACCGCCGCCGCGTCCGGCTCAGCCTTCGTACCGATCGGCGAGGACGCCACCTGGTTGAGCTTCAACCGGTACCAGACCACGCTGTACATCGCCATCCGCAACGCCTACAATGCGCTGTTCACCGCCGATCTCCATCTGACCGAAGACCAGACCATCTGGGATGACGCGGACGCGCTGGAGACCGGCGCCCAGATCTTAGCGCAGCATGCCCCGCGCGTGACCGAGTGGGCGGAGAGCGTCCCGCGCGCCCTGCGGCTGCAACGCGAGGGTACGGGATCGGACCGAGCCTTCGCGACCGGCGCCGCGCGCCTGCTGCTCGAGCCGTTCACCCCGCCGTGGCTGCAGCGGCAGCGCGTGCTGCTCGAGCTCACCTACCACCACCAATGTGCCAACCTGTACCGACCCGCCATCTCGTTCCAGTGTCGCCCGCCACCGGGCGGTCACGCCGAAGGGCTGGCCCAACGCTGCGCCGCGCACGCCATCGCCGTCTCCCAGATCCTCCGCCAGGTGATGGAGGAGACCCCCCTTGTGAACGGGTGGCACGAGGCGTTCTACATGCAGTGGAGCGCGGGCATGACCCTGTTAGGGTTCTTGATGATCTACCACCACGGGCCAATGGCGCCCGACGCGCGGACCGCGATCGCGCAGGCGGTCGCCGTGTTCGAGCGCTTCCGCGCGGGATTTCCCGTGGCCGGCCACGCAAGCAGGATCCTGCAGGGCCTGCTGAGCCAGGCGGATCTCGTCGCTCGAGCGAGTGCGGAAGTCCGGCAGCCGGAAGAAGAAGGGCGGGGCCTCGGGGACGGCGACCCGCGCCCGTCTGCCTCCGCCTTCGATGCTGCTTGGGACTTGCCGCAGGATCTCGACGCGGATTGGCTATACCTGGCTGGGGATCTGGATTTCTGGAATCAGATCGAACTGCTGTGGCCTAAGGCTTCGGATCAGTTGGACTTGACTACGTTCGAAGGGGGACTGTCTCCTGTTTGCCAGGGAGTATTAGAATAGTATCTCAAGCGTGTGCCGGGTGCGTGCCACATGTCCAAGAAGCAGTGATTGATATGGAAATAAGAAAAAAAAAGCAAAAACATACAACAGAAGGGATTCGCTGGTGGTCACCCACCCAACTACTAACCTCCCGGCGTGTGGCTTAAGTACGGCTGAGCGGACGGGAAGCCCTGTTTTCCACACCCTGTGGTCGTATGTGCTCGGTGAAGTTAGCGGAGTGTCTATACCGAACAATGTCTGAATCAGGCGTTGCATAGTCAACAGACACAAGCTGCGAACGGGGATGTAAGCACTAATTTCTCACGCCTAAGCATCTCCCGCATGAACCCAGGGATCCGCTTACACTTTTTTGCCCACAACCTTAGGGAAAAAAAATATTAGATTCAGTAATCAACAGATAGCTAACTTAATTTCAGTGTACGTGATCAAACAATGTTGGTTGCACCTGTTTTGATACCGTGGAATCTTTTCGTCGTTATGTTCCGCCAGGATCAAAAGGTTTAGAAGGGAAAAAAATATATCACCACAGCCCCAGCATGGACCATCGACATCACACCGACACCACCCTGGCACCATCACCTCCACCGAGATAGATGACAAACGGCCAGTGCACAGTTTTTATACGTAAGATTGTTCACCAATCCTATTCCCAGTCTACTTAACTCCCACCTTAGGCAACGTACTAGACCAAGAGGAAAGCGCTATAATTACCACAAAGGCTATCTAAAGACTGAACTCCAGCTCAAGATATTGGACAAAGATGGTTGGCGCTCGAACAGGGATGGCGTATATGCAAAGATATATCAAGTTCGATCATCAGAGGAAATTCAAGACATAATCCTGTTCTCTGAGATTGCCGGACCGCAACAAGTCCTGCACAAGCATCATCTTATCTTTGCCCATTGCCCAACACCTTCTCCTGCAGCCTCCTCGCCGCCAACTCCCCCAACTCCAATATACTGCCCCCACTCTTCAACTCCAACGCCGACACCTCCACCGCGAGGTTCTGCTTCCACCAGTTGCGCAGCTCGATGGCCACCAGCGAATCCACCCCGACTTCCGTGAGCGACAGGCCCAAATCCAACGGCTCCGCGCCGTCCTCTGCCCTGCGCATCAAGAAGTCCGCCACGCGGTCGCGCAGCTCCCCGGCCAGGAACTCCGCGGCCGCCGGCTGCTGGAGTCGGGCCGGGTCGGTGCTGATCTCCGCGAGAAAGGATTTGAGCATGCTGCTGCTGCTGCTACCACCGCCGCCACCCGTAGCATCCTCGCCCTGTGCGGCAACCGTCTCGATGTTGCGGTAGATGGCCATTCGCGGGTCGCGCTTCCAGACGATGTGGTTGTCCGGGTGTGTGATGGGCAGTCGGGACTCCATCACTTGAGACACCTGGCTGGGGTTGTGGAAGACCCGTCCTAGTCCCGCGGCGGTGCCTGGCGGCCTGCCATCGTACGGCGGTCGGGCCGATGACCGAGCTATGGTTAGTTGCAGCGTGTCGAGGAAGTCCTGCTCTGTGAACAGCCGGGCGGAGCCCGCCTCCATCGCGCTTCTCACTGAAGGGTTCTGGCTGATGAACCCCACGTCATTGATAGCGCCGATGTCCTGCACCGAGGCCGGGAGCCCCTGCGCATGTCGATACTGCACAAACGCGTCGAGGAATGTGTTGGCTGCCGCGTAGTTGGCCTGCCCCCAGTATCCGACCTGGCCACCCACCGAGGAAAACAGCACGAAGAAGTCTAGATCTGCGTTGGACGGACCCAGCGCCCGGTGAAGATTCCAAGTGCCGTCCACCTTGGGCCGCAGAGGGGTGCGGTAGTCGTCCACGGTCATGTCCAAGATGCCCACGTCGCAGAGCACCATCGCCATTTGCATGACTCCGGCAATCGGCCTCGGCGCCTGGTCGATCACGTTCTGCACGGTGTCGAAATTGGCAACATCTCCGGCTATAGCTTGGACTGCGCACCCCCTCAGTCTCAGCTCATGGATGAATTCCTGGTCTTTTTCTGACGCTCCCGCGGAGCGCGACAGGAAGATGAGGTGCTTCGCACCGTGGGTGACCATCCACGTGTCAATCGCCTTACCCAGGCCTCCCATACCGCCAACAAGAAGATACGCTCGATCTTGGCGGAAGCTTGGCTTGGGAGTCTCTGGCCGCCATTGTAGCGCACGGTTGGTGTCCTCTGACATCCGGATGACGACCTTTCCAATGTGGGAGCCTGTCTGCATGTATCGAAACGCTTCTTGAACATCGTGGGCATCGTAGAAGGTAACTGGGTGGAGGGGCCGAATATGGCCCTTGGCGTAAAGGTCCAGCATGCGCTTCATCTGCCTGCTAACCTGCGCCGGGGCGGCGACAACCGACAGCGCCAGGTCGAGGCCAATGTAGGCGCGGTTATCCTCGAACCGGTCGAGAGCCAGCTGGCCCCGACCGAGCATATCCCGTTTCCCGATCTCCACCATGCAGCCACACGCCGCGACACACTCCCACGATGCGTGTAGCAACTCGCCAGAGAGATAATTCAGCACGCTGTCAACGCCTATACCATTGGTTGCGACCATGATGTCGTCTTGGAAGCTGGCATTGCGCGAATGAAAAATCCGACCGCGGGGGATTCCGTGCTCGCGAACTAAGAAAGCCGCCTTGGGCTCTGAGCCGACCGTGCAGTAGATCTCTAGCCCCAGCCAGCGAGCCACGTTGATCGCCGCAATGCCAATGCCGCCCGCGGCCGCGTGAATGAGGATGGACTGCCCGTTCTCGAGCCGTGCCTTATCGACCAGTGCAATGAGCACCGTCACGTAGACCGCCGGCATGGTCGCCGCATCCTCGAAGCCGAGGGTGTCGGGGATCCGCACGGTAAGGCGCCCCAAGGTTTGTGCCTCCGTCGCCAGACTGGATGTGGTGTTGTTGAGATAGAGCACCCTGTCTCCAACTTGTAGGTGGCCGACATCTGCTCCGACCTTGGTGACGTATCCCGCCCCCTCCTTTCCCAGAGCGATATTCGGCAAGCCACCGTCGACCACGCCCATGGCAATGAGCACGTCCTTGTAGTTCATTCCCACCGCTTGCGTTCGAATCTGTACCTGGTCGGCTGCAAGCTCGGGCAGCGTGCCCCCACTCCAATACAGAGACTGAAGCAATCCTCTTTTCTTCACCCTGAGAGCCTTGGTTTCCGGCTCTGTGATTGGTTTCTGCAAGGCCTCCTTTACCGGGTACCAGTGATACCGTCCCACATGCAGCGCACCGTTCGCCCAGCAGAATTCCATGTCAGGATCCAGGTCGTCCGCCCCTGCCTCGTTGCTACGTTGCAGTTGCATGAAGACGCGCACCACGGCATCTGCCGCTGCCAGACTGTCATGAGACTCTAGTTCGAGAGTGGCGAGAGGCATCGCGAGCTCCGAGCGGATGGTCCGAGTCATTCCGAGAATCAGTGCTCCATGCGGATCCTGTGCCTGCATCTGCGTCAGAGGTGACAACCAAAGCACTGAGCTTTGTTGCAGCGTCTGAACCATCTGCAGAAAAAGGTCCCAGTCCGCTTGGCTGGGGTCTTGCAGGAAGGGATGGTCAAGGTCCAGGAAGGATATCAAATCCTGCTCCGGAAGAGGCTGCTGTTCAACATCACTCACTTGCCGGTGCTGGGTCTGGTAGCCTCGTTGCTGGAGCAAGCTTCCCACGTGGAGAGCCAGTGGGTGAATGCAACATGGCCCGGAAAGCAGGGTCATGGTTTTGGGGTACACAAAGTCCGACGCGGGTCGAGCCACGATATTGGCATTGATGTGGTACGGCCTTTCATTGTCCAGTCGAACCGTCTCGCATCCATCAAAACCGGCCGCACGTAGTCTGGTGTCCCATTCTTCCGGGGAGATGAAAGGCGCATTGACACGGCCGTCTTCGGCTCCAAGCCACCAGCCCGCGAAAAGACCCTTGGATGGCAAGTCAGTCACTGCTCGCTCGGACAACATATTGAAGACGGTATACGTACCATGACGAAAGCCATACTCTGAAATACTGTGACAGTGAATGTTGGAAGGATACCATTGAGAATGAATTGGGAAGACTTACCTGGTGAAAGCTCCTGCAAAAACAGCCGTCCCTCCGGTTTGAGTAGGTTTCTGACATGCACAAGCGTGTCATGCAAGCAGGGAGTTGCATGTAGGACCTATATCAAGAAGACATCAGCTGAGAATCTTGTAGGCCAAACGCCATGGGAGGGTACTGCCTCGCAGTAGCAGTTTCTCACATTGGAAGCGATAATGAGGTCATACACCTCGCCCTGAAAACCCTGCTCAAGCGGATCCTGCGAGATATCCAGCACTTTATACTCGATAGCCTCGAAATCTTGAAACCGGTTCCTAGCTGCCGAAAAGAAGCCTGAAGAGATATCGGTAAAGGTGTACTGGAGGTAGAGCCGCTCACCGTACGCCGACCGCAGATTGGAGAGAACCTTGGCCGTCAAGCCCCCCGTGCCCGCCCCGATCTCCAAGACTCTCATCTGAGGCTGCATGTGGCCGAGAAGCTGAAAGAACTCGGAAATATCCAACGCATTGTTCATCCAATCATATACACTCGTCAACGTGCCGTCTCGGATCATGACGTCCAGAAAGTCCACTCTCCCCTCGAAGACATTGATGATCTGGTCATAAGTCTTCCACACAGCTAATCCATAACTCCCACAGCCACGTGCAATACACTCTTCAAGGGCTTTTGGGATTATCGCCCGGCGCACGGGAGAGGACATCTTAACCAGATCTACTGAATCCCCCACCAAGATGTAGCCCGGTTGGGCAAAAAGGGCACATTGCTGCTGTAACCAGTGACGGTATTTCTCCAGATGCGGATGCTGTGGGGTAGATACGCCCCGCAGAGCGAAGTCAGACTCCAACGCACATGGAACGTATAGTCTCTCGGCTAGCGCAAGTTGATCTCGAGTATCGTAGGCTGGCCGCGTCAATTCGCCACTGTCCAGGAATTGTAACGCGGGTTTCCATTCCATGGTGATCGCCATGAGCTCGTTCCGGGCGTTCTGATCCGGCTCAAAGCGTGTAAGAACCGGATCCTTCATGTAGAAGAGCAGAGTGCCATCATCTCCGACCCCGTACGAATGGCCGCCTGATAGATCCGGACCGCTGTTTGTGGAGTAGAGGTGCATCTTCCGGCCGGTCGCGTTTCCAACATATACCTCGCCTACGAACTTGGGCAGCAGGAGGTGGTCGAAAAGTCGGTAGTCTCCTTGAACGATGGCTCTCATCCATGCTTGCAAGGCTAGATCTAAGCTTGCTGGGTGGAGGGGGTAGTTCGACTCGGATGGCATTCCAGGATTATCATCGACCTCCACGGCTGATTTCTTCTCAGTCACGCTCGCGGTGATATTGCAGAGACCCATAAAACGAGCACCATAGTTCAGTCCAACGCGAGCAACTGTCTCATACCACCGTGCGGATGAAACTTTTCTGGCAAGGGTCTGTGCTTGCGGTGTCCTCTCGATGGCTGCCGGTGGCGCAGATGCACGGCCGGATCGCACCAATCCAGAGCAGTGTTTCTTCCAAGCTTCTCCATTGTACGATTCGATTTGGAACTCGTACCAGCTGCTGCTCAGACTCGATGTTAGCCGCTGAGGCCGAAGGGTGGTAATAATTTCAGTATCAACCTCATCCAGCAGAATCAGTGCCTGGTGAAGATCCACCGCCCTCACAGTATAGTCCCGCACATCGCTGTCAGCCAGTTGTGCAACTGCGGCACCGGCCACTGCAATGTAACCAGCAGCCGGAAATACAACATCTTTACCAACCCGATGGTCCCTCAACCAAGGGAGGTTCAAGAGCCGAACATTGTTTCGCCAGGTTGGGACCAGGTCTGTCCCTTCCAGAATTCGAACGCCCAACAAGTCGTGTGGCAGGTGTCTCCGGAACCGCCAGTTGTGCATTACCCGAGACTCGGCCCAGTACCGCTTTTCATAGTGCCATGGGTATTTAGGCATATCCGGCAAAACCACGGCATGAAGAGGATCGGAAAGAATACTGGTGTTCACGCCTGCAATAAAAAGCTGACCGATCGCTGAAAGAAAGGACTCTGTGTCGCTCTCACCTCGCTTCAACGTGGATGTGTAGACCATTGAGCGGGACATCGACTGCATGATCTGGCGCAGGGCGCCCCGAAGAGCCGAATGCGGCCCGATCTCTACCAAGGCAACATGAGGTAAATCGCGTATCATCGACTTGACAGCACTGTCAAAAAGAATAGGATTCTCAAGGTTGTCCTTCCAGTAGTGCGAGCGAAAATGAGATGCCTCCGATAGGACCTTTCCACCATAGACGCTGGAGTAGAATGGGACTGTCGGCACACGAGGATCAAGGCGATCGACGATAAGGTCGTGGTATCGATTTGCGACCGGGTGCATGTGGCCTGATTGCTCTGGGGTCAGTATTCGATGGACCAACAGGCTCCAAGACGTTTAGAGGGGGTTGATATCGCATACCGGAATGATAAGCCATCTCCACTTGCAGTGTTCGAATAAAAGTTTCTTCATCCTTCCCCTTGATATTAGCCAGCACCTTGTCCAGAATGTCTATATCCCCAGCCAAGGTGACACTCGAGGGACTGTTCTCGCAAGCGATGCTCACTCCTGGAAGGAGGAACTGAGCGACCTGTGTCTTTCCCAACCCGACCGCTGCCATGCCCCCTTTCTGTGGTGCATCCTTGCAGACATGCCCGCGGTAGAACGCGATAGTAATGGCTTCGGACTTTGTCAAAGCGCCTGCTGCATAGGAGGCAGCAATCTCACCGCTAGAATGCCCAATCACTGCCGAGGGCCTCACGCCCCAGAATGCTAACAAATCGACCAGTGCAATCTGAAGGGCGGTGCAGATCGGTTGGGAATATTCCGCCTTCAAGACGATTTTATCATCGGAGTAGCAAAGAACGTCTGTAAAAGATCTGTTAATCCTGACCCTATGCCAAACATAGATTTTATGCGAACTTGCCGTCGATCGACCAAGCAGGTGCATGCTCAAGGCTCTGTAGCACACAATCCATTGATCGAATACTCGCCAAGAAAGGTGGAAAGTCAATGATCAATTCACGTCCCATATTGTATCCTACCCTTGTTAAGAACTATTCCTGATAAGAAGCATCAATACGATTAGACACATACCATTGCGCTCCCTGCCCCGTGAACACAAATGCCGGCCGGGTCAAGTTCTGGCAAAGTGCCGGCGTAGGCCCGGACAGCGGCTGACTACCATCAGTCACACAAAAAGTCCTGTATTTCAAGCGCTCTCGTCCCTCAGAAAGATTGTGAGCAATTATTTCCAGCCGATCAGGAAATCTGGAGAGATAGTTTTGAGAGTTTCTGGTCATTGCCTTGACGGCTTCTGGGTGTCCGGCGGAGAAAATCAAGAGCGTTTTCTTCCGATTCTGAACAGCCATTGGCAGCGGAATGGGATTTGAGATGCCTAGGCCAAACGAGGCAGCGGAATCAAGGATGAACTAAACAGAAGGGTCAATATTGACGGCATGATAGCACAAGTGTTCGTCTTACATGGACATTAGATCCACCTATGCCAAACGAGTTCACGCCGATGCGCTCGGCACGATTCTTAGGCCAGGGGCACGCCTTCACTGGAACCACTAGCTTTGCTTCTTCCCATGGGACTTAAAGTCTTCTGTTAGCCGGAACTCTCGAACTTTCAAGACCTTATGTTGACTCACTGGCTGGATTGGGCGTATGAAACTTGACGTTGGGGATGATCGTCTTGTGCTCCAACGAGACCACTGCCTTGATCAGACTTGTGAGAGCTGCCGCCCCTTCACTATGACCCAGATTTGGTTTCACCTACCCCCGGATCAGTCTTCAACAAATCGCACTCGGAGTTCGAATTTCGAATAAAATCACGTACCGCGCCCAGATACACCCCGGCCCCCCCGAAACACTTGGCGATTGCGTTCGCCTCAATCGGGTCACCCGTAGCGGTTCCTGTGCCATGCGCCTCAACCATCGCTGTCTGGGAAAAGTCCAGACCCGCGACAGAGTAGGCTTCACGAATGGCGGCCTCGTGTGCAGCGGCGCTAGGGGCACTGAATCCGGGGGTCCTGCCGTCGGCATTGCTGGCCGAAGCACGTAGGATGCCGCGAATCGCGTTGCCGTCCCGGACCGCCTCATCGAGGCGCTTGATGTAGAGCGCCGTCACGGCTTCACCCCGCGCATACCCGTCCGCGGTGGCGTCGAAGGACTTCGAGGACCCCTCCGGAGACAGAGCGGACTGGACCCTCATGGCAACTGTCATCCCCGGTGCGAAGATCAAGTTTGCGCCCGCAACAACCGCCGCCGGGATATTGCCTCGCTGAATCTCCTGCATCGCCTCGTGCAGGGCCACGCCAGCCGATGAGCAGGCGGTCTTCACCATCATACTGCCGTGCACGGTCAGCAGTAAGTCAATGCAAACGAATTGAGGAGGGCTTTATCTTACCTCGGTCCTTTCAGGTCATACTCGTACGCAATCCGATTGGCGATCGCATAATCCAGCGCGCCGAGCAATTCAGACGGGCTAGCATAGCTAGGATCTTTGCGGCGCATGTCCAGCCAATCCTCGCCAAACAGTCCCACGTAGGTTCCGATCTTTTTTCCTCGCCAGTCCGCCTCACCGCCACTTTCGAAAGCCTCTCGAACCACTTCCAGGATTAGCCTCTGGTTGGGGTCCAGCTGCGCAGCCTCGGGAGCCGTGATGGTGAATGTGGAGGGGTCGAAACACCCCAAGTCGAGGTCGAGGAAGTAGCCATGCCTCGTGGACACTGTGCCGGGCTTGTCATGAGGGCTGAAATAGGCTTCGATATTGTATCGATCGCGAGGGACCACGGAGCGGGCATCTTTGCGGTCGATGAGGAAGTCGTACAGGGCCTCTTCGTCGCGGATCCCTCCCGGTAGGCGCATTCCCATGCCGCAAATAGCAATTGGGACGGGAGCGCCTGACTCCACGGATTGAGATCGGCGATGCGATCCTCGCTTTTTCCCGATGTCCGCGCCATTTGCGGTGCCATTCCGAAGGCTCGTGGGATTTGTCATGTTAGGGGAGTAATTCATAATCTAGCGACGATTGCAATAAGAACAGGCTGCTCGGGATGAGAGTGATTCAATTGGAGGTTATTCTGGTCGCAATCTGGCAAGCATCGATGAAAATTATATAGTCGGTAAATTGTCTCGAAGCCCCATGGTTTGGGGCAGGGGGTTTATCCGGTTTGAATGATCCAGCACTGAGGGAACAGCAGTCATGCCCTTTTGCCATGCGTGGCATGAACCTTCATTTCCCCCTTTCATCATTGAATACCTTGGTCCTCGGCCTGTGGGTGTGTATCATCGATTTGTTTATAGATGTCGAAGAAGAGTCATATACCGATGCTTAGCCATGGTACAGCCCGAAACTCAAATGGCCCTCGAACCCAATATCCGTACTGTACCGTACGACAACCCGGCGTTTTATTACCTACGACAGTACCCTTATGAAACTCGGTGTGGCAGAGCGACCTGGAGTAATTCTGCCTTGTGATGTAGGGTATACCGTCAACCAAGGCGGTTCAGACACTAGCTCCATTCAATCTCGCTGTAAGGCCTTCCTATTTTCCTCACATATCCCTTGTGATTCTCTCTATCAAGGCCAGTAGTTGTGCAAGAAAACGCGCCTTCCCTCTGCGATCCAATCCTCATTTATAGTCATATCGACGTCGAATAGATGATCCGCTGGCAACGCGTCCAGTCTCACAGGGGTACTGGGAGAGACCTCCTTTAATCGCTGGACATAGTTCACCGCACATTGATAAGGAGCCCGCACGTCATCCTCGATTAGTAGTGAACTCAACTCAGACAGACCCAACGCGAAACGCAAATCAGGCCAACAACATACCAATGTATCCTCTCGGCCGTGAATAATCCACGTCGGAACAACTGTCTGCTCTGCTTCTGCTTTCGCCACCATCCTCTCCACCATGTTGACCGCATGAGTACCCCCGTCTGTGCGCTTGAGCAATCGAGTAAAGTAACATTGCTGCACCATGCACAGGAACAACTCCCACAGTTCTGGGGACGGTTCCTGGCGCGATCGGATCGCGCCTGGATGCTGGGAGCAGCCATTCATGTACTTCCTGATCACTGCCTCCGCCTGTCTGGGCGGGGGAGGCCTCATTCCCATGAACGTTCTGGGCCGTGGGATTCGAAGTTCCGGAACATCGGGGTCGAGCGGCGCGTAGGTGGAGATAACCGCCCGTATGGTAATCTTCGTGCCCTCCCTTTTGTCTTCCGTCGATAGAATAGAGCTCAACTCGAGAGCAGAATACACGGCCAAGCAGCCGCCGGAACTCTCACCGCAGCATAACACTCGCGAGAGATCCGGAAACAACCCCAACTCTGTATATTCATCCGCCATAAGTGGCGACAGATCTCGCTGCATCCATCGCCAGAAGTGATTGATGTCCTCGAGAATATCACTCACGCTCGATTCGGGGAGGAGTCGATAGTCGGGTCGAATGATGATCGCCTCGTGGGTGCGGGCGAGGTCCAGGAACCATTGTGCAAACCAGGGTTCGTAGCGGCGGTGGCCCATGAGGAAGCTCCCTCCGTGGAAATGCACGAGTACGGGGCATTTGTGTCTGTTGTTGTTGTTGTTGTTGTTGTTGTTGTTGTTGTTGTTGTTGTTTTCATCGGGGCGGGAGCGGGACAACAGATTAGTGGGGATAAAGAGTGTGGCCTCGAGAGCATGGTTGTCCACCATGCGGTAGCAGAGGTCAATAAGGGTAAAGGGATCAAAGCGAGACATGGAATCTAGGATATGTGCGGGCGCGTAGGGTGCTCGTTTCTGTGCTTGGTGGAGGTATCAATGGAGAAACATGTGTGGCGGAGGAAGGAAAGTGGGAGCCGAGTACCTGCCAGCAGGCAGCTTTGATGGTGCCCGGTGAGTGATAGTAGGCGTTCAGGACAATTCACTGCACCACACAAATGTGTTTACTGTTAGCCCACCAAACCGAAGGACCACTGCGTATGTGGCAGTACATGAGACAGTACTGTAACGACTACTACAAGCTCTTCCGGATGTAATCGCTATATCGAAGGCTTGCACTACAATCAAACTTCATCGAAACTTTGAATTGGGGAAATCCCGAAAGCGCGGATTCATAACAGTAGTCAATGATGTACAGGACGTGGTCCACATCTATCCATCTGTAACCTTGTTTTCTACACGGTAGCTTGTCCCAATTCTCCCCGGTCCAGCCTAGCTAGAAGTCGAGTCTTCGATACTTTGCAGGTGGCAGTGGATCCGTTCATGCATGTGATGGCCTCCAGGCCCCTTTTCTATGATTCACCTACTCATTGCGTTTAATCCAGACTACAATAGCTACGCTGGAAGACTCGCAGCCATCGAAGCGGGCGAGTCGGGACTACCGACCGTACTTCTAGGCCCTTTCGACATACTCCTACGGGTCTGGAACGCCCTCCTTCATGTGCTGGAAAGTCTGCTTTAAAAATATGTTTCTAGCAAGATCCCCGAGAACCTACCTCGGTAGTCTTTAGTGACACATTCACATCAACCAGAAATCTATCAAACCAATCTATTACCGCCTGCAGCCTTTTCTGAAATTCCCGTGTCTCGGTCCCATTGCATGGAACTTGCCCCCATACCCGCAGGGAGCGAGACGTGCGCGTTCGGGTACCGGCATCGCAGTGCTCATCGTCATCCCGATTGACCTATTGATACTGATCCAAAAATCGCCAAAGCTCGTCCAGCGCATATCCACACTCTCGCGAAATTCGGTTCAGCCGTTGTTTCTGTCGATCTTCAAGCGCATCCTGTGGGTCTAGGTCGTCGATGGCCCGGAGAACAGTCGAGAGGCGCTGTACCCTGGACCAGATGTTGTCAGAATATTTTTTTGCGTTGCAGGTTCTGTTCAACTGCGTGAAGGATTGGAATGATGAAGTGCATACTCTTGGGACAGCGCTTGGAACACATTCGGCGCATCGACGAAGCGCCTGCCTAGTGTCTTGGCTAACTGCAGCGCGGTGAGGAAGTCGCCGACGCCGAAGTCGAAACCCATCCTTTTTTCATGTTGGATTATTTGGCTCACCGGGGGTAAAGCAGGGATTTTCGACTCGGAGTATCTGCAGAAAAGTTCATTCTCAGGAGTGACTTAAGCACTCTGGTATGGAGCGGTGGGTTGTAAGATCGGAACACTTTTCTTTCGCGGGTGTGGCGCAACGTGAGGCTGAGACGGGTGGACCATGGAGACTACAGAGTAGGAAGTCAACGCAAGGCTAGGCTAGGCAGTATCTTTCTGTGACTACCCCTTGCACACATTGTAGGCCAGTTCTGATGGAGCGAAATGAAGAACTTTCACCAATTCGAGGCTAGAAACGAGTTGGTACTACGCTACATTAACTGCCGGGGATAAGCTCGGTGACGAAACAAGGCAAACAGTTCAATCAGACGGGCCATGAAGAGAGAGAACAGATAGATCAGGGGTCTAACATGAGAGCTTGGAAGTTGGGATAGAAGAGAGCAAGGTACAAAAGAAAGAAAACAAAACCTCTAAGAACCGGAAAACAGACCCGTACAGATCGCCAAATCCAGCTCATCCGCCACGATGGTAAACACAAACGGGCGATCGAATATCAACTCAGGGATATAAGGGGGAGGTCCACCGCGTTCGAACATTACCGCTGTAGCTGCGGCGGCCACCGTGCCCTTTTCGTTACACTCCACACTCAGACCCTGAATGATGTTGCCCACCTGATCGTTTCCTCCCACATCTAGAGCTGGGAAAGACCCGTCAATCGGAAACCCCAGCGCCTTCAACGTGCTGTTGAGCTCATGTTGCACCTGAAGTTCGAAGCGAGGCAGACCGAGCCTGCCCACTCGATGCTGTACAAATGAAGGAATTCGCCGGGTACGCAGGATTTGGAGCACCTCCTGAATCGGGGTATCTTTGTTGGGGAGGTAGGCGATCATCGACCACTCCGATGGCGGTGTGCACCGGTAGGGCAGGCGGACGGCTGTGCACCGTTCGCCCTGATAGACGGGCACCTCCTTCCCGTGCTTATACATCATATCCACTGTGGCAGTTGCTTTCTACCCGTTCTTTGTCGTGGGGTAGAAAGGGGCACAGCGGACTGTGTCGCGCGGACGGAACGGCTCGGCCCACGCGGCGGCGAAGATCAGGGCGTTGATGAGAGCTACGACCGAGCCGCGCAGGTCGTCTACTGTCAGCAACGACGGGATCCTGCGTTTTGTTGTCCGAGAGATCCACTTGTTGATCTCAGCCACGCTGTCGACCAGGTTTCGGAAGTGTAGATTCGCGTCCACCTTGAGCCCTCTCAGATAATCTTGGTATTGTGGAGAGAGGCAGACTTGAGTTTCAGCCACGAGCCCGTTGGCCGAGTGGAACACATTGTCGGATTCGAGCATGCGGCGTATCCTCGGGTAAGTGGCTTGCAGGTCGCGGAGGCTGCCGGCGCCGAGTTTAGCGCACATCTTACTTTTCTTGGGATCAACTGTTGCACCGGCAAGCATAGTAAGGGCTGAGAAGGTGGAGAGACCGCTGACAAGAGTGCTGTTGCTGTAAGGGGCGTTGTTCTTGGTGCAGAACTGGATCAAAAGGTCCCAGCCCAGCTTGTTGATTGTGCTGATGACAGCACGGTCTTTGGGGTTTCGTGTCGACATCTCAGCTGCTAAAGAACCGCCCTTCTTCAGAGGGTTGTGCACTGGTTGAGATGAACTGGAAGGAGCCGTTTGCTGTATTTCAGAAGAGTGTGTAAGTTGGTATGGTGAGAAAATCCAAGTGATTTGAGACTTACAGTGCAGGAATGAGGAGGAGTGCAGAGATTGCGATGAACTATGTTGCAGGCAGAGGATGAGTCATTTGACGATGATGGGATGCTTACCGCTGCAGTTCCTCACGCGTGTGTTCTTGGGTGTCGATTTAGCAACAACTCGTCGTGTCCCTGATCCATGGTTCTATAGTATGAGACGGGTGTCGGCACCTCTATTCATTCAAAGATGCGCCAATGAAAAGAACAACATAGCGACGGTACTAGATCTCATATACCATAATTGCATATGCCTATGGACCGAATCACAGTCTAAAACACATCTTCAAGGGCATGTCCAAGTGCCTCATTGCTGGGCAAACACCCCAAGAAGCAGTTCGACAGAGTGGCCTTCAATTGGCTACTTGGCTCTGGGCTGCCAGCTGTAGCAGGCCCCCTTCAGTTAGCTGAATTCAACTACCTTTATATTATATAAATGTACGGTGTGATGATGTAGCGCGAGAAAAGGGTGGATAGTTTCCAGCCTGGTAAGGATTTACTGTCCCGTGCGCGCGCTACATTAACCTCAGTTTGCTCCTTCCAAAGTAAGCCTACTACCAAGCTAACGAGCACTTTTGCTCAGGCTTAACGTTTCATTCGATGGTGGGGCACTGACAATAATATAGTGTCCATTGCATACATCGGTTGGCTCGTAATAGTCCTGCGCGTTTTAGTTCTAACCTATGTATTGTGCTTCTTGATCTGATCCAGGTGACAGCGCAGTAGTGACACCAGTCATTTCAAGTTATTGAGACTCGAATTGTATCGTATGATACTTGGGGCTTGTTACACCAGAATAGTCAGCTTCACTCACTATTCCATGCTCTGGAAGCCTCCTCATTTCGTCTAAGGGGCTCTTCCCCTTAATCCCCAAACAAGATACGCTCAGTATCTGGACACAAGTGCTTACTTACCATGCAGACACCTCAAGCACTCCGCATATTGTGATAGGTAATTAGCTTATTGTCTTCCCAGATGCCCCACGCCAAATCCAATCAAATAGGAGGCATCTGAGCACAATTTGAAGGTACCGCCTAATATCGAGCTCAACCTCTGACCTGCTTGGTCTAGTTGAAGGCATCCCGTCACGAAATCTCACTGACCGGCCAAGCGCAAGTGTCGGCCCACTCCTCGCAACAGAAAACCCACTTCTCCGCAGCACAAGCACGAACGGGCGGAAGCGACGCAAGACGCCCCAGTAGCCCGCTGTCATATCAACCGTCACCCCACTTCATTGGATAATAAATGATTGCAGCCCGTGTTAAACTCTGAGCAAAGTCTTCTATGCCCGTGCCATAATCCTTGGCAAATAGACCAGACCCTTATAGGCGCTTGGTCCCTTCCCCAACCCTCAATAGTACGACTTCATCACTCTGTCACCCACAAAACCAAAAGCACACAACCGCAACATGCCTTCCGAGCCTGTGGACGACATCATCAAATCCCTCGATGAAATCCAACCCGACAAAGTAGGCAGAGGGGAGGTGGATCGTCTCCGTCTTCGCGCAGCCGCGCGTCGCCTCCTCGCACGGGTAGAATCCCCGTAAGAACAAGCCTGGGGCTTGTGTTTCGACCAACCGATTATTTTCGCCGCGATTCAGACGTGCATTGATGTGCAGCTGTGGAGTGAATGGACGGGTGCTGGGGGTGGAGAAAAGTCGCTCGACGAGCTCGTCCACCTGACGACGCCGACCGTTGACACCAATCTCCTACGCCAGTTCTCCCCTTCGGTGTCCCAGTAACCATGTCCGTGTGGCTCGAGAAAGTGCTGACGAGTGAAAATAACCAGGTCGGCTTCTGCGCCTTCTAGTCGCGTTCGATGTCGTGGAGGGGACTGCCGCAGACAGATACAAGCCCACGCCATTCTCGTCTGCGATCGGTGACGAGACCACCAAGATCCGTGATTCGCTGCAGGCTGGGTAAGCAACCCCCCGTTCATGACATCGATATCGCAAAGTGCCTGTGCTCATGTTTCCTTTCTGTCGTCTGTTTCTCAGGACATATCAATACCTCTCCGCAGCCTTGAATCTACCCACCTACCTAGCTAGCATAGGCTACCGCGAGCCCACGAGCGTCGAGCGAAGCAACTACGCAGCGACCGATCCGGGCGGCATGAGCTACTTCGCACGGTTGCAAGCCAGCCCCGCCTACTTCGAAGCCTTCACGGGCCACATGGAATCATGGACCGCGAGGAAGACGCCGTGGACAGCAGTCTATGATACCGCCCGCTTGCTGCGCGAGTCACCGCTGGAAGAGGGCACCGCATTCGTGGTCGACGTGGGCGGGAATACCGGCATTGATATAAAGCACGCGCAGCAGAGGCATCCGGACCTTCCCGCGGGAGCATTCGTGTTGCAGGATGTCCCGGAGATCATTGGAACTTCTCAAGTCGATGAGAAGACCTTGGCAATGGCGCATAACTTCTTCCTGCCGCAGCCGGTTAGAGGTGAGAGACATCCTTACCGGCCACCCTTCCCAAGATCGAACAGATAAGAGTACTGATCAATTGCTCATGATCCAGGGAGCCACATCTATTTCATGCACGCCGTGCTGCATGACTGGCCGGACGACAAAGCCAAGCAGATCCTCACCAACACCAGAAATGCAATGAGGAAAGGGTACTCCAAGCTCCTCATCTACGACATCGTCCTCCCTTCCACTAAGGCAAGCACAATTCAGGCGACAATGGATGTGCAGATGATGTCGTTGCTTTCCGCGTCAGAACGCACAGAGGCGGACTGGAGAAGGCTTTTGACCGATACGGGGCTGCAGATCTGCAGGTTCTGGCCGGATCCGCGGGAGTATGAAATGATCATCGAGGCCGAGGTCGCGGAGGTACCGGGCCGTCGGGGAGAGGCACATCTCTAGATGAGCGAAGCAAGCAACATAATGATCTCTTGTCCGGGAAGGCCGGGATATGCCAAAGATGTCGCCGGGGTGGGACTCACAAACCCTAGCAAGGCGAGATTCGTTGCTCCCTGAGTTTTCAACATCTTCTCCTTGCCACACAGTATGGTTCGGATTTAGCCTTTCGGAATGGAAGTTTTTGTTGCGCCGGGGTCGAACCCGCCGGCCATCTCTGGCTGATCATGACTGTTGGTACGCGAATACACTGGTGCGAAGCACGAGCGGAATATACAGCCGGTCAATCCACAACCCCCAAGCGATGGATTTCGGGAGATAGCCGATTATTCATTTGGTAGCAAGCTCTGTAGCTTGATCAATCGAGGCAGGTGACAGCAATGCCGCCAGGTAGTTGTAACCAACCAAAGGTCACGTCGGAGCCACGGACAAATGTCTGCCACCCGTGGGAATGGAGGAGAGGCTATCTCGGGAATGCAGAGAACAAAGAAGCTGTACAGCGGGAACGGCATTTCCAATGTCATCACCCCAAGGAATTTAGCTTGACATGTGGGAGAAGGGAAAACGTGAGCTGCGCAGTACCTTCCGCCCGAAAACCCGCTAGTAAATCAATTTTCAGGTTGTTGCTCCTACCGTCGCAACATTCTTTACCATCCCGAAGCTTTATTCTGAAGCACTACCCCTTCCCTTGGAGTATCGGTGAGTGGACCTGGAGCTCTCACAACATGCCCTCTAGTGATAATGGGAACAAATCATTGGGGCCTAGATTGGAATGTCCTCCATGCCAAGCATTTGACACTTCCGAGCAAGACGAAGAATTAACGGAGGGAGTTATAAATAAGGCTCATACTTGAGAGTGCCTGTAAATAATCTCCGGGGAAAAAGAAGATAGTGAACTTGCCCAGTGTTTCGAAACTGTGCGTATCGCATTTAGTCTGTTCATCAACTACGACCTGAGAAGAAAATACTTAACGCTATGACCCGAACGGTGCTCGCCCTTCTGGCCCTGACTTCCTTCGGTATGCCTATCCTGGTTCATTCTTCTCGTAGTAAGCAAATCCCCCGTTATTCTAACATTTATCAACAGTGACGGCCGGGTTTGCACCAGGCAACAGAAATAGTACCTGTGCACAATGGTGTCAACAGCTTAACCTCGACAAGACGTGCAAGCCATTGGCAGCCAAGGGGCAAGGTCCCTGTTATACCTGCGGACCTGCCCGAACGGCGGCGAGTCAAGAACTCTGCTCTGACATCTGCACGGACACCAGTACGGATAGCAAGAACTGTGGATCATGTGGAGTAGTGGTGAGTAACTGAAGGATAGAGTCCCAGAGTCTCCCGCCAATCGATATTTACTCTTTCACAGTGCCCGACCGGATCAACCTGCTCCCAAGGCGTGTGCATCTGCACGAACTCAGGCTTGGGTCTCTGCAACGAAACATGCCCTTCCTTCGATTCCGATAACAATCACTGTGGGGAATGTGGCAACGTGGTGAGTTCATCTCCGGGCAGCGGAGTTCGCGGTTTCGACGCACAGAAACTAACTCGGATGGCTTTGGCTTCTGCCCACCGCGAGCGTGTAGTGCCCTGCACCGTCGACCTGTCAATCCGGAGCTTGTGCGCCATGCGCAAGTTTCCAGCCGCAAACCACATATGCGGTCAGGGACCTCCCGTGGGGTGTAGCATTGGGCGATTTCAACCAGGATGGCCATCTCGATCTTGCCGTGTCGAATGCTGGAAACGAGACCGTAAGCATCTTGCTCGGGACTGGCTTGGGGACCTTCCAGACTCAGGTCGCCTATGCTGCTGGCAGCGCGTCTTTTCAGGTCGCCGTTGGGGACATCAACGGTGACGGTATTCTGGATCTGGTTTTGGGCACGGGAGCCAATACTGCCAGTCTCTTGTTGGGAACCGGACCCGGCAGATTCCAGCCACCGCTACAATTCCCCGTTGGGGATGGCCCCGTGGCCATCGCGATCGGGGACTTCAACCAAGACGACCATCTGGATGTGGTGACGGGGAATCACGATGGAGATAGTGTAAGTGTTTTGCTAGGGACAGGCGCAGGGGGCTTCCAGCCCCAGACTCAATATGCCGTGGTGAGCACGCCAGACGGTGTGACTGTCGGTGACTTCAATCAAGACGGCCATCTCGATATTGTGGCCAGTAACGAGGGCAGTAACGTGGTCAGTATCTTGCTGGGTAATGGCGACGGAAGCTTCCAGCCGCAAACTGCAGTCCCGGTCGGATCTGGCCCATATGGTGTGACGGTTGCCGATTTCGACAAGGACGGCCGACCAGACTTTGCAGTTACAAACTCCCTGGATGCCTCAGCGAGCGTCTTGCTTGGGGTGGGAAACGGGACCTTCCAGCCACAGGCTGTGTTCTCCGTGGGATCCAACCCGAGGGCTATTACGACGGGTGATTTCAACCAGGATGGTGATCTTGACATCGCGGTGACGAACATTGGGGGCGCCTCTGTCAGTATCTTGCTTGGGACGGGGTCAGGGGACTTCCATACACTTGCGACCACATTTGCAGTGGGCAACAACCCGACTGGAATAGCGGCGGGCGATTTCAACGGAGACGGCTACCTCGATCTCGTTACCACGAACATACTGGATGCCACTGTTAGTGTTCTACTCGGGAAGCCCTGTAACACTTGATTGAGCCTCTCTCACCCACACCAGACATCCTCTCTACAGTCATGGGAGCATTTGTGATATCTGAATCTCAAACTGAGTGTATACATGCGGCGGAGGAAAGGTGAATGGAAATGGGACCATCAAGGCGGGGCCGCAGGTTAGACCATGTCATGGACTACAGCCACCCTGACTTGCTAAAGGCTGTTGATATTGTTAGTACTGTGCAAGCGTGTTGACTATCATTGGTAGGCAAAATATCCACAAGAGAATGCTTACCAGAAAGTATCTATACAAGTAATGACTAGAACACCCATTCTGTGCATATCAGCTCTTGGCACTATATCTGCGAGGTTTCACCCTATCCATTAACTTACTCGTATCTAGATGACACTACCCGGCCCGTGAAGACAAGCTTCAGTGCATGTGACTATAACAGCGCCGTACGCTGAGGTTACTTACCCTGGCTCAGCTTGCTCGTGCAGTCCCACTTTAGCCTCGCTGTTTGCTTGTTCGGCCACTTCAATACGACCTTTACACATCTTGGACGGTACATCGACCATCTTTACTCAAGTCCAGGCGGCTCACAACCGAGATACACTGGAGCTTGTACATTCTGTGTCCCAGGGGCTATTCGTGTTAGGCCTGAGTGATGTAGGCCGATGGCCTGATATGTATAACCAAGAGAGGCGTTATCCGAGCCCACCCACCTCCTCGAACTCCCTGGCCCATCTCGCTGTCGAGATGTCGAAAGCATCACGAAAATCCACTTTTAGGGCTGCCCCGCTTCCTGGACGTGTTGCTTGGTACGCGACGACAGGGGTTCACCTGAACTCAGCCAATCAGATCACCAGCTGAGTCGAGATGTCAACTAATCACGAAAATCCACCTTTAAGGCTGAGACAGTGGACGTGTTACTTAGGACGCGTTGACAGGGGTCGCCGCTGGAGGGGCCAATCAGATCACCAGCTCCGGCGAGGTGTCGAAAGTATCACGAAAATCCACCTTTAGGGCTGCAGGAAAATCAGACGTGTTGTCTGGTACGTGTTGAGATGGGTGCACGTGGGGTTGGGTATCTGGCGTTATCTGATCGGTCAACTCCGTTGCTGTCAATCCCATCGATCGTTCGATCTAGTAGACAAAACCCATAATGTGATTGTCCGTCGCCGTGCGCTCAAGACCCCGGCGAGTCGACGACAGAGGTCACCCGAAAAAGAGACTCCTTGACTAGAGTACCTGCGGAGGCTCTGTGCAGGGCTCGCGGGGGGCTGCGCATTAATCACTTCTGTGAAGAAACTGAGCGGGTATTTAATGGATTTCGACGGTGGAGAGAAAGCGGGCTTGGGGAGAGGCACGGGACATAAAAGGGGCAGTCTTACACAGAGTTCGGGCTGCCACTGTCACCAGGATCGTTGGCTCTCCACCATCAACATTGAAATGCAAAGGGCTTGGTGGCTTGGAATCATAGTTCGATCGTCGTGAGGGCTTCTAGAGTGCAGGACCACCTGCATAGCTCTATACGCGCTTCATCCACCCACCCGCTGATTCCACCGTGGTGATAAACTTGTATCAGCGGTGACGGGCGTGCGGTTCAAGGTGGCAGGGCGCTGGCAAATAAACAAGACTGTTAATTCAGCGGATGGATGCGCTGATCTTGCCCCGATATCTCATCACTGCGAACTGATGAAACGCTGCATCCAAGGATGGAGAAGGTCCTGGCGGGTCAGCTGCAGCTGTGCCAGCTTCTGCGGTTTATCTTTGTTGGGCACAATCGAGAAACAACCCAGCGGAAAGGTACTAAAGATTTGTGTCCCGATCCTTAAACGAAAGTACTACCCTCGTGGACTGCACATCTAATAGGAAACAAACTCACTAGTTAAACACTTCCGTTGCTCTTCCCCCCCCCTTCTCCATGTTCTTCTTGTTCTCCATTATTCTCTCCCTGTCTCAAGCTCTGTTAGTAAGGTTCCACGCATGAAGTGTCAAAATGGAGGCAGTGTCCGTATATCTAATGGTCCGTGGGGGGTGTGCTACGGCAGGTAGTGTGGATGAGAATTGGGGCACACCAGGCCTCTTTAATGCCTGGCTTATCGCCAGAGCGATCCAAGTAATACGTCGCATTCAACTGCTCCTCAGCACAAACTGATACCTAGCAATCTCTCCCCAATACTCATTCCCCACCCTCTCCCCTCATCATTCTCACCATTGACAGAGGAAGACCTTCATTCGAAGTCCCCTGAGAAGTCGAGAATAAACCATCTCATCTCTCCTCCTCAATAACATACGGCCCCTGCAACACCTGAGTACTGCGAGTAATCACACGGCGATCCTCGCCCCCATCCTGCCCCTGCACCCACTCCACCTTGAAGATCCCACTGCGAACCGCGGTCATTAGCCTGGCTGTTGCAACACCACCACACAGGCCCTCTCAGAGGAAGGAAAGGGAAAACGTACTGAACCTTCCCCTCATAGATCTTGCCATCATCCTTCCCGATCACGCGGCCCCGCATGCCGAACCCGAGAGTTCCGCCGCGGCCCTCCGGGTCGCTGGGGTCCGGGGTGGCGACGGGGTCGAAGAACTTGAACTCGAGGAAGGTGTAGCGGGTGCGCCAGTTCTGGACGAAGTTCTTGAAGTCGTCGAAGTGGAGTTTCTCGTAGTTCCATCTGCCGTTGTTGTCGCTGGAGGTTAGTGGGATGGGGTTCTGTTTGACGGGGCTTGGGGGGAAGGGGGGGAGGGTGATAGTTTACTCAAAGGTCGTCTCGGGACTGAAGTTGTCCTCCAGAAGTTTGAGGGCATCCTCGTCGGAGGGGATCTCGTACATCAGGCTTGTTTCTGGGTTAGCGATAGTTTGAGCGAAGAGCCGTAGAAAGGGGGCGGGGGGTTCACCGCTGAATGCGCTGGACGTAGTAGAGCAGAGGGATGGTCACCTGCTCCGACTTCGTGGTAGGGGGAGTGGTCTTGTTGGGAAGAGGAATCATTGTTGCGATGATTTTAGACAAGGCTGATTTCATTCAAATTGTTGTTGGATACTTGGGCGGTGCTTGCTGGAAAATGTTGACAGACAAGGAGAGTGCCGGAGGTATATATATCTTGCTCCGTCAAGATGAGCAGGGAAATGCTTCGACTACTATACGAAGCTGACGACCCTGGTATCACGCATAGCTTGGACAGCATCGAAGCGAGGGTCAACCGTTCCTCCTCCGATTCGAGGGTCTGTGAAAGGTGTTTGTGGGGATCAGTCCGGATCTTAATTCCTCGTATCGGACTGACAACCAGATCTCCGGTTCTGTCACCCAAGATCGGCGTACGACACTGAAACGTCCGGTACTTACAACAAAACTTGATTTAATTGCACCACGTAGCTATTTGCCTGAGGAGTGCTGGACGATACTGACGTGGATTGTGTGCCACCCGTGTTGGCGATCTGGTGCGACTGGGCTAAGCCATGACAACGGATGTTCCCGCTCCGCAACATGGTTCATCTACACTGTGCAGTACAAATCCACCAGCCCTGCACAAAATAGCCCTAATGACGAATTTGCTAATAGGCGTCGAAGTCTGCACCGTCTGACTGGGCGATCACTTTCGCATCAGGAATTGTTGACTGCGCTGAGTTTCATCGGGTGCTCTTCTCCCGAGGACTCCGGATGCTAGAATACTTCCCACAGCAAGAACCATTTGCCCCACGGCATTGTACTACGGATACGGTGTTTGCGAAAAGCCCAGAGGTGCAAACTATCATCAACTTGTACAAGGCAAGGGAACATGATGACATCGACTGTACAACTTAAGTCGATTCGGATTCTCGGTGACCCGAACGCCAGCTCAGTCGAGAGGGGATGGAAAATATAAGAGGAAGGGCGAAAGGCAATAGAATGGACAAACACACTTCATTCATACTCAGATGCTCACCAGGATGTGACGTACGTAGCCGCGGACATGATCTGAATAAATCAAACACCAATCTTGGATAAGGATCCAGCAGATAATAAAGACTTTCAGACAGCGACGCGATACTCGATGTTTGGTTTCAAAGCCCCCTATCCTCTAGCGCCCGCCGCAACGTCTTCTGAAATCCAAAGACATGTTCCGGTGATAGCATCGTGTAGTGCGCGCCCGCCACATCATGGAACCGCGGCTCCGACCGCGCGAAATCCTTCCATTTGACCATATGTTCATCGTACCACTGCCGCTTGGACGATGCCACTCCTGCAAGCGGGACACAGTAGAAGCAATCGATGCCCACCACCGACCCTGACGGCTCATACTCGACTGCCATACTCTGCAGCCCGAACGCCAGACATGCCCACTTCAACAGACCATGCTTTGTCAGTGCGAGCTCTGTCAGCCGGCTCGAGTCGGAACTCGTCCACACAATCTCCAGCGCTTCCTCCTGCGAGATGCTGTCGCCAAGCTCCGCCGCCAGGTCATTCGCACGACCTTCGCTCATCAGATCCAAGAAGTAGGCGAGATGAAGCAGACACTGCCGGAAGTCTAGCTGACGCATACGCGATCGGATGTGTGGCGGAAGGTTAAAGGAGCCGAGGAACCCTACAGTATCCCCGTATTGCTCGAGCCGCTTGCTGGTCTCGAAGGCGAGCATGGCACCGTACGAGTAACCGGCAATAGCGTAGGGGCCTTCAGGCTGCGTGCGCTTGATTGCGGCATGATAGGTGGCTACTGCCTCGCCGATATTATCAAACGGCTGTTCAGACTCGTTGAAGCCTCGCGCCCGGAGCGCGAAAACTGGCCGGTCCTGAATATATTTGGTAAGGTTCAGGAACACAAGCACCTCACCCACCCCGGGGTGAATGAGCCAGAGCGGTGTCTTGTGACCTTCGTTGTGTAGTACGACCACCGGGTTGTAGATGTGGGGAGCCTCGAGAGTGGCTTTCTGCAGATCTCGGAGGGAGTCCCCGAGGGCTCGGATGGTTTGGTTTCTTAAGAGTGTAATGATCGGGATTTCTTCAGACAGGTCCAAGCGTTCCTCAAGGGCCTTCTTGAGCTTGATCAGCTCGATTGAGGTGACGCCCAAGTCTAGAAGTGGGCTTTGTACTCCGAAGTCTTCGTCATCCAGGCCAAGGGTGTCGGTGAAAATGGCGAGGAGAGTAGATTCAAGTTCGTCTCTCGGTGGTACTTTTGTGATGTTTCGGTAGAGCTTGACCATCTTGCTATTTAGCTCCTGGTAGGGTTGGTACTCTCCTCTCTCGTAGCTGCCTTTTATCTGCGCCCTCGATAATTTGCCCAGTGCTGTTTTTTGAAGAATGGTCTTCGAGAGTGGAATGACCTGTGGTCGTGCCCCAGTGCACATCATGACTGTCTTGGAGATCTCTTCAGTCGTTTCGACACGGGCGACCATGTCATCTGCCTGGTATGTTGGTACGTAGACCAGACAGACTTCTTTCGTCTCACCTCCCGGGGGCAGCGAACAGAAGCAACAGTTATATGTAGGTGTGAGACCTGGAATATTCGCATCCTCTAGTGCTCTCTCGATGGTTAGAGGGTTATACTTCAGTCCGTTGACGATTATTGTGTCCTTAGCCCGACCGGCCATGACGAGATAGCCATTGCAGTCAAGCAAGGCATGGTCGCCCGTTTTGAACCATCCATCGCTTGTGAAAGAGTCCGCCGTGGTTATCGCATTGTTGAAGTAGGACTTGAATACCACCGGGCCAGTGACTTCGAGGTTGCCAATCTCCCCGGGCGGGACGCAGGTGTTGGCGGGCGAGCCATCTGTGATCCGAACCTGAATTCCCGGCATACATCGGCCAACTGCCGCAGATTCTAGCTTCTGGTCCTGGTCATACTCAGGACACCGTGTATTGAAAATGGAGCCAGCACAAGTCTCAGTCATCCCGAATCCCGGCACGATGACATTCGAGGGTGTGCCGTATCGGGACAGCAGCTCCGCGATATCGACGCAAGTTCTGGTCACATTGGCTTCACCTCCGGACGCAATGTATTGCAGGCAGCTGAGATCCCACTGGGGCGGGTCGTGTAGGTTCTCAAGGGCAACTCGGAGTTTAGCTAGAAAGAAGTTGGGCGCGAATGTGCGGCAGACACGGTGTGTGTCAATCAAGTCGAGGAATGTGGTCGGACTGGACAAGAGATCCGAGCCGGGAACATGTACCTGATCCATGCGAGCGAGCATTGCTTGCAGATGGATCTCAACCAAGCCTGCGACGTGGTCGAGGTGTACCCAGTTCATTAAGCTTTCCCCGGCAAGCGGGATGACGGAAAGCTTGCCGACATTTGCTGCTAGGATCTGACCGTGGCTAAGGCAAACTGCTTTGCAGTTCCCAGTGCTACCCGAGGTGAGTAGCATGACGGCAGTATCTTCTGGCCCAGGATCGATAGCCATGTCTTTCACGAAAGGCGATCCCGATAGATTCAAGGACTCAACGGACACGGGTTGTATCGCCTCTTGATCACGGAATTCAGGCATCTGGCTCTCTCGAGTCAAGCACAACGGATGCTTCAGCATGACTGATAGATGCTTTAGATGAGCTGTGCGGAGGAAGGGGCTGTTTGGAAGTGCTGTGGACATGACCGGGATACATCCTGCCAACATCACCGCCCAGAACCAGACAATGTTGTCCCAATGGGCAGTGAAGTGCAGGAGAACTGGAGACTGGACAGAGAGGTCGCTGGTACCCCTCCGGCGAAGTGCCTGGCTAGCCTGACGTGCCTCATGCAGGAGCTCGCGATAGGTGTAGGTGCTGCGGCACTTGGTTGAGCCCGAGGGGTAACAAATAATCTGACCACTCTCCCTCTCACTAGCCACAGTGTCGAGCAGTTGAACGAGATTTTTGAACGCCATATTGTTGAAATCCGGACAGGTCTTGACCAAGAAACAGAGCACAGTGTCTTGATAGCGCAAAGATACAAATCTAGGATGATTGTAAGAGAAGTGCCGACTCTCCACGCATATGACGGCACTCCCTTATATCTTTTCGCAGTCTTCAATCCCGGGGATCATTGCCTCTCGAATCCCGACCGGCTTAACAACCGGCTTTAAAATCAGAGGTCCGTTAGGTCACCTCGGAGTATGTCAAAGCTTGCTAACCTTACTCTGCTTTCTGGAGCTCGATGTCCAAGGGAATGACCGCACCTTACCCTTGACTTGTGATACCATATGGAAATGAGCGAGGTGGCTTACTTGATTATGTGGCAAGCTCATCAGGCCGTGCAAAATGTCAACACCATCATCACTCGACAGAGACTTCGGCGTGAGATAGGTTCGGCCGAGAAGAGTCTAGAATTGCAGTCTCCAAGCCAGTGCTGACAATCACCGAGTATCCTAGCTTCGGACATTTCCGGCTTGGGAATGCACGAGGAGACCCGTAGAGCTTTGCAGTGTGGGAAATGGATGTCATCATAGAACTGGAACCGCGACTGTAAAGCTGACATGGGTGGTACCTCCGACGTAAGCGTCCCGTTTGACTTCGACATGAAGAGGGTGTAGAGCTTGAACGAGGAGGACTATCATAAAGTCTATTTGAGCTCGTGAAGGAGGAGGAGGGGGGAGGAACTAGCTCGTTGTGGGCGATGATGAGTGTTAGTTGTACCGATGGTGTCAAGAGGTAGCTGTGACTTATCTTACCGGGGAGTAAACATTTCGGGGAGGAGCAAATGAGATAGGCCAAGAGAATAAGCTTCGAGAATGGAGAGTAAAGCCAATGACCCGCTGAAAAGAACATCAAGGTTGTGTAGCGATTGTCGTTGACGTTAACACTCGAGGACACTGGGAGCAAGGAGGAGGGATGGAAGAGATGGAGGAAATGGAGACTCGGCATCTGGCAGGTTGTGGTTGCCGCCTACGAAGGAAATGTGCACGTCCTGGCAGATGACTTTGTTCGCTCTAGTGCTTTGACTCCTAGACCAACAGCTAAACAGCATTATTGTGATTTTGAACATTGGCCGACTACGACAACGATTGGTGCTAACACAAGAATACGGTGAATTGTGCCAATCTGAACCTATAATTCGAGCATACAATCCTGCAACAAAATCGGCCAACAATTTAAACACCACTACATTCTCTCCCCACCCTGCTTGACCGCAAAGATCAGGGCCTGGTACGGGTCCAAACCGTGATACTGAATGTCCACCAGCTTCAGACCCGCCGACTCCAATAGTTTTGTCCAAGCTCCGCGAGTCCGTTCCTGCGCCCCGAGGTTCGCCATCATCTGCAGATCCATCGCCGTAGCCGTCCAGTTAACCCCACTGTTGGGGAGAACCATCTCATCAAGAAGAAGCGTTGAATCGCTGCGCATCGCCTTTGCTATATTCCGTAGAATTGATTGGCAGCTGCTGTCAGGGAAATCATGGAGAACTCCGCGGAAGTAGTAGAACTTGGCACCTATCGCTCATCAGCAGGGGTGAACGCGGCAGTGATCGGCGCCGGACCTCACCTATGATAGGCTGTTCCTCAAAGATATTGTAATCCATCTTCTCAACCCCTGGGATGGTGGGGGCACTCTCCATGACCTGGGGCAAGTCTTGAAGAACGAATCGACCGGGAATGTCAGGATCATACTGTAGAACCCTCTGGCATTGATGCCCGGTGCCCCCGCCAACGTCCACGAACAAGACCTCGTCTGTTGCTGTTTCCTTACTGCGAAGCACGGTTGCAAGCTTGGCCCAGTTAGTGGTCTGGCTCCTCTGGAAATGCATGTGGTTGTGGAACATGGCGCATTTCTCCGGGTGGGCTTTTAGGAACGCGAATAGGTCGCCTTTGCACCCGAATGCGTCATGCAGAGGCAGGTTGAGAGAATCCGTGGGGTTGTTATAGCCGGTTCGCTCGAGGAATGGTGGCATTTGGGCCATCACCGGAAGGATTAGTTCGTAACTTGAAGAGCAATGCCATATTAGCTGAGTGCTTATTCACCGGCGCTGGCGGGCGTTCGAGGGAAGGGAATAGCCTTACTAGGCGTTGATATAGCTTTCGCCCTTGGAAGTAGCCAGAGCCCGGGTCATTTTATTTCCTGCAAAGAGGTCGGGTCCGAGCTCTGTAATCATTTGGACGCTCGCAAGATAGCGCATAATCCGGCCTATCCTATATTAGCTTCCTCACACTATCGAGAGACACTTCTGTACCAAGCAATATCTCATCAGCAGAAGTCTCTTTGGCCAGTCGATCCAGATGAATGCCCGAATCACTGGAGGCGAGCAGATGGAAGAGACGCAGCCTGACACCAATTCGCGCAGCATATAGCTCGAGGGGCTATCGCGTCGTTAGCATCGCTTCACCAGGGCGTTAATAGACATACGGCAAAGGTGATGCGCTGCACCGCATCTTCGTCAGGCTCGAGGGAAATTATGAGATCCCGCAGCTCATTCACCAGCCGGCTGCGATTGTCTTCATCAAGACACTTGGCAAGATCCTTGACATGATCGAGAGCTTCATCCATCTTGTGTTGATTGAGGGAATGCTGTGTGCAGTGAGGGGGTTTGTTAGATGTTCGATGTACGGAAGTATGTTGAGATGGTGGGTGATAGGGCGACCGTGGTAAAAAGAGACAGGGTAGGCTCCTGGTTTGGCATGGATTTAAAGACAATACAGGCAAGAACTCCGTGTTCTGGAAAAGGACCAAAGTATATTGGCCTGGAACCATGTGAGCTAGGAGAGTTCCGAATTAACCGATCCACCCATGTGAATTTGTAACAACGCCGTAAAGTGACTCCTGATTGCGAAAGCTAAAAAAGAAAGTCGGAGACCATGAATGCACCCAAACTCAACTCATTAATGTCAATGTCATCCATTTCCCTCGGGGCACACTCCGACTACAACTTTCCAAAGTCATCATCATTTACCATCCCCATCTGTCTCTTCAACAAAACAATTTCCAACCTTTAAAAAGCCACTTACGTATCTATAACGCTCGTTGTTGCCCTGAACGGTGGTTCTCTATACCTTGGTTTCACCAGAAGCTACTTCAAAAACCTTCTCGGGTTGAACCAGGCCCAGACTCTGACATATTCTAGAATTATGACAGAATATTGACTCAAGGTGGCTGGGAAACCACTGCATCGTGCGCGTTTGCTCTGTGAATCGGCATGTGACCCGGATCATATGAAATCCATGCGAATGAGTGAAGCAACAAACTGGATCCTGGCGCAATCCAGCCAGCCACTTGGTCCCACACAATCGAGAATAAACCACCACAGCAAGGTTGACCTCCTAAAACCGGCAGTATACACACATACTGCTGCTGTCATTCTCAAACTGAACGCGTCAACGATTACCAACATGATAAGCAAGTGTCATAAATCAAATAGCCTCTCCGAACGAAACTCCATCCCGTCCCGCCCTTAAGACATGTTCCGGCCCAGAAGGGGGAACCCAGTTTTCAAGTCTCCATGCCAAATTTTTCTCGGCAAAGAAGATCTCACTCAGAATCCAGACGCGAATTCACCATGATCACGCAAGAGGGGCCAGCTGCTCAACTGCCAACTCCCTCCAAGGGAGGGACGGCCACCGCTGATCTCCCCGTCCGCCCGGTGTCTCAAGGCATGACAAGCTCTCCTCAACTAGGAGAGCTTGCAGCTTCCATTAGCACCGCGACCAGAACAATCGAGGAGCATCTTAAGCAACGGGACCTACCGTATCCGTCCTTCGAGGCTAACGGGGGAATCACTCTTCCCCGCGAGCTGCAGCAGGCAAAGGAATCAATCCTAGATTCGGCCTCTGAGCTGCGATACCTGCTCACAGACCCCGTGAGCGCCTTCTTCGAGGGAGCAGTAAGTCCCAGCGCGTCCAGTTCCATTCTCGCGAACCATAGCTGACAGTAAGGTGTAGCCGGTGGGCTTCATGAGTATGATAATGATTCATCGCTTCAACATCGCGAACCTAATCAAGCCGGACATGGAAATGAGCTTTTGCTCGATCGCAGAGCAGACTGGCCTTAAAGAGGGGGTGGTCAAACATGTGCTTCGCCACGCAATGACCTTGCGGGTGTTCCGCGAGTCCCGACGGGGATTTGTGGCCCACACCCCTCGGTCGGTGGTGATGAGAGATGGCGATATAGCACGCTGGATGGCGTTCTCTATTGACGAACTGACAGGGGCTATTCTTTGTGTAAGAGTTACGGCTATCTCGATGTGAGAATTAGCACTGACTGTCATTCATTCCAGGCGCCCGATGCGATGCAGAAATGGCCACGATCGGATGAGCCCAACCAGACGGTAAGCTCCACTTGCGTGTACCCTCTATCGCAATTGTCCAACGACAGGTCGCTAATGACGGTTTCATCATATGCTAGGGTTTCTCCCTCGCCGAGAACACGGATCGAGCCATTTATGAAGTACTAGACGCAGATCCTGCGCGCGGTGCCCGGATGGCTAATGCCATGAACGTGTGGGCTTCAAGCGAGAGTTATTCGGCCTCGAAAGTAGTTGATTCATATGACTGGAGTCGTCTAGGGTCAGGCACGGTTGTGGATATTGGCGGCTCACGAGGACAGGTTGCGGTGGCAGTGGCCTCGAGGTTTCCAGCGTTGAAGTTCGTGGTGCAGGACCTCGAAAGCACCATAGCTGGAGCCGAGGTAGACTTGCCACCCCAAGTCGCCGACCGCGTGAGCTTTATGGCTCACGACTTTTTCGAAGAGCAGTCAGTTCTTGCTTCTGCATACTTCCTACGATGGGTCCTGCACAACTGGTCGGACAAGTACTGTATCAAAATTCTCCGTGCACTGATCCCTGCGCTGCGACCGGGGGCACGGGTCATTGTCAACGAGATCTGCATGCCTGAGCCCGGAGAGGTTCCTTTGTGCAGAGAAAGGTTGGCACGGTATGTTGCCCTGATTATCGCCATGGGATTTTAAGCTAATGGGCTGTGACAGAACGATGGGCTTGGGCATGATAGGCCTGTTCAACGCTTATGAGCGAGATATAGAAGACTGGACCCGGCTCTTTGAGCAAGCGGACCCGAGATTTCAATTGCTCGGTTGTCGGCACCTGGACGGTGCGGAAATGGCTTTGATCGAATTTGAGTGGACCGGATGATCACATTGGTGAACATTATGATGTATTGTGCTTTGCAAGAAAGGATGATAATAGAACGGAAGTTCAGAGTCTTTTATCAAATGTCAGTAGTCAATTGCTATGATTTCCAAAACTTGTAAGGGTTCAACAACTCCACTCCAGCCCAGAACCACCATTGCGGCTGGCCTTCCTTTTCACCTTCATCATCCCCAGGAGCGACGGGCATCTCAATAGCCTTTATTGCAAGTGCAGTAGTCAATCCCCGGTTCCCGATCTTCCCCCCGGTCGATCCAAATCTATAGACCCAGCTTGTAGGGAAGCCGCCATCCTCACACTGCATGTCCCGCAATGCTCTCTCATCGAGCATATTCGACATCCCAAGCAGCTTACACGCATAGACTCGCATGGCCAGAGAAATAGCGTCGCCAACGGCACCAACTCGCTCATATACTCTTTCTCTCAGGAGAGGCATCAGCCGAGCGCGGAATGGACTGTTCCTCAGAAAGACTGAGAGTCTGGCTAGAAAGTACAAGAAGGCGTCCGGACTGATGTAGTATCTCGTGCCCTGCAGGTAGGCTCTATGTCGCAGCACGTCCAGCACCCAGTTAAAGGTGGCGAGTAACTCGGATTCTCGGCCGTTCTGGGCGAACAGGCTAAGCACGTTCACGCAGACGACTGGGTCGACTCGCGGGCGAGTGGGATCAAAATACGTCTTCCGAGGTTGTGTTAGTGAGGAACATGCAGATAAATCAACCATGATCATACCGGGACTATCCCGTCGTTGTCCAGAAGCAGCAGAATCTCATTCATCACATCGGCGACGACGTCTTTATGAATGGGAAGGACCGAGAGCGCGATAGAGGTGGTGTCCAGGTCGTTGGGGAAGGTACCCGTCGGCGACTGAGGAACCCCTGTTGACAGTCCCACCGTATCAATAGCTGCAACGCCTTGCTCGGGGAGAATTTGACCAACCGATGAAATAGTTCCATGTTCGATCCCAAGGTTCGAGTTCAATCAAGTCTCTACTCCCACGTTCGTTAGAGATTCCACATGCCATGTACAAACCTTGATGGAGAAGCTCACCGGTCGCCCGTCAGCTCTAGAATCAGCAACTGCGCAAAGTTTTCGTGGATCACGGAGTTATTGCTAGTCACAGTGAGGAGGCTCTTTGCATTCGAGCGGAGATACGTCAAGCCCCGAGAGACAGGGTCTTCCATCAGGTTTATGATCCGCTGCTTGAAATCGGTGACGTTCTGGAACACCACGCCGTGCATCCCCACGGACTGCGCGACCAACACATTCTCCGCTTTGTCGTCCACGAACACGACCTCGTCAGGCCTTAACCCGGTCTCTGCGAGAACAAACCGATAGAATCCAAGATCTGGTTTGCGCATCCCAACGACCCCGGAGAGATACACATGGTCGAAAACAGGATAGCTGTCCACAATGCGATTGACACAATCCTGTTCCGCATGAGGCGTGTTCGTCATGCCATACACTTTGAGCCCGGGGTTGCACTTCCTCATCTCGCTGACAAGCTGAAGGACGGCGTGGTTCAGTTCCAGGCTCTGACGGGCCTGTTCCATAGTGGAGGCCATGTCTGCAGCGCTGATGGAGAATCGTTCAGCAAGCTTCGCATAACATTCTTCTTCGGAATACCTCCCGCACTCGTATTCGAACCATATCTCGGAGGACATGATTTGTCTGAGCTGCGCTGGGGAGAGCGGGCTTTGGGCTGGCGGAGTCCATAAGCATAGAACTCCGGCGAAGTCGAGGATCAGTGCTTTGACGGAGGACATGGTTGTGCGCGAAATCGAGCTAGATTTTTTTCGAGCCCACAACAAGAATCGGCCACGAAAAGATTCGATCGCGTAGGGAACGATGTAGGCTGCTTTATATCGTCATACAGAAGCGTGATGAGGAGTCCAGCTTGGAAGCACTCCCGATTCACGGCGCCGTCTGGAGCGCAAACCCCACAACTACTAATCATAAAGCTCTAGTCTTGGCTGCAGCAAGCTTCTAGGGGGGTTTGGATCAGGCGACGAGGCGCTATGCGACAAAGTAAGAATGGATCTCTGTGGCAGATGAAAGGCGCTAAGAAGATGACGAGCGCATCCATAGTTGACAAACGAGAGATGATCAGTGAAAACAGCTAGGCGACAATTCATGCAAAAGACTTAGTGTATCTGTCTGCATAAAACTTTCCACTTTACTATAATTTCTGTTTGACCTACTTGGCTATAACCAAACTCGAACACCAGACAATCACAGTCGCATATTGTTTAGTGATCAAGATATGCATGCCACTGTCAGACGGACCCTTACACTTGAGACCCAAGTAGTGAGAAAAGTTTCATTTGCCGAGTGGCCGCAATGGTCTTCCGTACCCAAGCAGACGCGCAACAGTTTCGAGTTTGTCTAGACTAACTTACCCGTCACGAGGTATTGTACAATTAAGCTAGGTAATCCGACCCGCACGATACGAGCCCCGGACCAAAAGGATTGCATTTCGGGGCCAATCTGTGTGTACCGGACGGGGCGCTAGCTCGAGCCCGAGGAGCAAATCAGGCCTTTTACTGTCGAACACACTTCATCTTGTTTGGATTATGACGTGTATTGGTGGGTGGTAAGTGGGATAGAATGTGCAGTGTGTAAAGAGATGCTGAGATGTAGATCCATTTCCCATTTTCACATCCATCATCTCCGAGTCTACCAAGATATATCATTGACACGTCACCCGCGGTAGAATATCAATTGAAAGCATCACAACGGAGACACACGAACAAATTCGCCTTGTAAACCCCGTCCTGTTGACCCAAACCGATCACTGCACATCGACTATCATCTACAGACAGAGACAATCCTAACTCCTTCATACTCCTCCCTTCCCGCCCGTAGCGCCTCCCCCCTCCTAGCAGCCGCATCCCACTCAGCGCCCTCCAATTCCCACTCGGGAGTGGCATCGCCCGGGAACAACTGCCGCAGGATCTCGCCCACGACCACAACGATCATGCGTATCGAAAAGACCCGAGCGGAAGGGCATTTCATCTTCCCCACGGCGAACGGGATCCAAGCGAATTGCTGTGGTCCGACCAAGGACGAGCGAATTCGCCGTCCACCAGGCGTAAGGAATCGCTCCGGATGGAATTGTTGCGCGGTCGGGCCCCAGTGGGAAGGGTCCCGCTGGATGGCTTCGATGTCAACGGATGTGGGCACCCGGCTGATGCGGCGGATGGGCGGATAGAGGCGGAGGGATTCATATGCGATCGCTAGCGCAAGAGGCTCCGGGTTGTGGTCCGGTCGGCAGTCTCTAAGAGCCAGGACGTAGTTTGATTGGCGGGCGCCGGGCTGGAGAACTGCGAGGAGGGTGTACAGGGTCGAGCGCCACGGGGCTTCGAAGGCGGGGAGGAGCAGGTTCAGCGGGTTGAACTCTTCCGGGGGCGGGGAGCCTGAGACGCGGTAGAGGATCGTCTCCGCCAGCTCCGTTGACACTGCAGCGTCAATGAAGACGTGGCACAGGGCTTGGATCAAGGCGTCTGCCGAGCGCCGCAGATCCTCGGGAATGTCCTGGGAGGCGGCAGCTGTCACCTGAGCGTGCCGTTTGCCCTCTACGGTGATGCGATGGATCTCCGAGCCGAGGTAGCTGAGTTTGTCGGCACCGATGTTTTCGATCTCGAAGAGAGCTTTAAGAACGGCGGCAAGAGAGGTGGTGAGGCTGATCTGTCGTAGGTCGGCGGTGACGGTGCAGCCACCCGGTATTGTGCGTCTGGTGAACAGAGGCTGCATGGCCTTGCCCACTACCCGAGCGATGCCTACCCATGCACTATCATCTACTTTAGCAAGTGCCTTGTACAAGGCCTGACGGTACGAAAGCTGTAGGTCTACCGAGTCTGACACGAAAGGGTTGTTGAGCCGCCATAAACTCTTCAAGACTGGTGCCCCTGCTCTGGCTGCTCGCATCGCGACGGTGGAGTTCTGTAATGTGACGATCGGGTTCTCCACTCCGATCGATTCAAGCCAGACCTTGTCACCAGGGTCTTCATCGCTGCCATCTGCATATAGGAGAACATAGCCGACCATCGCACCCAGCAACAGAATGAAGAGCACGATTTCTTCGCTCATCCTCGGATATCACGGGCTACGCAATCACAGGCTGGCAAGGCGAAAGACCTTAGCAGGGACAGCGTCGTGCCATAGGAAACGAGGCCCCGCTACAACGAGATTTCTGTGAGTGATCCATACGGGCGCAGTGCACAGTATTCCACGCGGCGCCGGAGCAGGGGAAGGAAGGAAAAAAAAAAAGAACCTGCTCGGGAGCCGGGGGCGAGGGGGGGGGTTATACTCCGGCGGGTTTGCGCGGCTTCCTCATTTGGCCGGCAACCCACGAACAATTTGACTTAACCACCACATAGAGTACAAGTGATACCGATCATCCCGGTGATGCAAAGAGGACCACACCTATGTTGCAGAATAGACTTACCTTGCATTAATACTCGTGCGAACGATTGTTGCTTGGCGATATCGCCTTCGAAGCAGCGCAGATTGATTCCGAGTAAGGCCGAACCGAGAACACACAAGCCACCGTAGACTCTGTTTTCGACAGGGCACTGGACAAACCGAAAGCGTCTCGACTCAGTAGGTATGTCGTTCGCTGTTGACGAATCCTTGCTTTCATCACAGATGACCGCCCGAAAAGGATGCTTAGCCTGAACCGTTCACGGGTGGCAGAAAGTTGAGTGGATAGAATAGCGGGTCTTATAAGCGGTGCGGAGTGCTCTGCAAATCGACTATCATATGGAATAGTATTAACATCCCAATTCGGGTGTCCAATGACCATGTACGCATCTACATCGACCCCGACGTCTGTGTTACAGCCAAGACATTCGCTTGCGGGGTATTTGCACATGTGAGACAGAAGAAACTACCGGAGATGGAGCTTACCAGCTCAGCGTCGTCAGCTTTCGCGGGTGGCCTGCGCTGGGTTGTACTGTCACATGCTTCCATTCTACCTTATGGCTTCTGAAAATGAATGCCTGTGATCGGATCGAAGAATAGAAAAGAGGACAAGGAATTTATCATAAGATTCCTATAATCTCGTTTTAATAACGTTCATGATTGAACTTATGGATTACCATTGCGGGATATAACGAGCCCATGCAGTCAACTAACGTAGGAAGAGGATACGGAAAAAAGAGAGGTCATTTTGGACCCGACCGCATGGAAGACTAGAATTCATCGAATTTGACGAATGTAGGACTACTCACATCTGATCTCCCATTCCAGTGACACTATATACAGCAACCTGCATTCAGCATCCAGAAAGCCTGCGTCTAGCAGTCCTCCTCATCCTCCTCAGTAGCGGCGGTGGCAACGGTCGACTGAGTGGTGAGAGTGGTGTGTGTGGCACTGTCGACGGTGATGGCGGCGGAGCCGCTGCTCTCGTAGCCCTCGACGGCGACGATCTGGTAGTTGAAGGTACCAAGCTCGAGGCCGAGGTTCTCCCAGGCGTCGAAGTGGTTCTTGGTGGTGACGGTGCCGCCGACGCGGGCGTCGTCGCGGATGGACCAGTACTGCTTGAAGGTGCTGGTGCCCTCGATCGAGGCGGCGTTGGTGCGGGTCGACTCGTAGATCTTGTAGGTGCTGCCATCGCTGGTCACGGTGCCCAGCTGGGTCAATCCGCTGGACGGGTTGTAGTCGCCGTAGTGCTCGACGATGTAGTACTCGACCAAGGGGCTGGTGGTCCAGCCGTAGACGGAGAGGTAGCTGTTGCCGTTGTTGGTGGGGGTCCAGGTACCGGTGTAGGTGATGTCGCTGGTAGGAGCGTTAGATCGAGGCATACAAGAAGGAAAGCGAGAATGAGACCTACCGATCACTGCCAGTGCTCCAGCCCTTACCGGCAACAAAATTGCCAGCATCGCTCCATTCCACAGAGTATTCACCAGCATTGCCGTTGGTGTAGGTGACAGAGCCTTCGTTGTTCGTCCAGAAGGAGTAGAAGTACCCATTCGAGGTGCCTTCGCTGGAGGTGGTCAGGCTGCGCTTGGCCATCTCCATGAGAGCAAGACGGTTCGGGGCCGCCAGGGCGCCCGAAGCAGCCGAAAGAGCGAGTAGAATGTTAGAAAGAGCGACCATTGTGGTAGTTTTGTTGGTGGTGTGGTAAGGAATGTATCGGATGCTGGTGGTGGAAATAGTGAATGGACAGAGAAGCGCAGCTTAAGGTACCGGAAATGAATCGCCATGCCGACTCTATAAGTACTCCGAGCAGCGGTACAGTGAATCTGACCAAGGATCGAACAGGTGAGACACTACCGTCTGTCGTAAATTAATTCTCGTGGTTTTGGAGGTCGGGGCGTGCTCCTGGATCATTTTAGTAGCCGTCGTGTTTCAAATTGATATCCCCACCCACTTTTGTCCCCGCTAGCCCGTCTTCAGTGCGTTTGGCATTAGATCCAATAATAACCTCACTTTCAGTCTTTAGTCTCGGAAAGGCTCTGGTAGCGCAAACATTGGTGAAGAGAGTGGAGCTCGGACATTTGACTCAGGGTGGAAAATAGCCGGATTGGTGACTTGACCCTGCTTTTGCTGCTGTTCTCCGCCATAGACGTCAAGGTGTCTGGAGCACTTAGCGATGCTTATTTTAGCACATGGCGTTTCTATTCAGACTCTAACTGAGAAACCGGACTGCTTGGGTGGCCCGGGTTACAAGTCAATAGTTCGTTGAATAAATTAAACGGTGACATGAAGCTAAACAAAGGGAGCCGAGGCTAGTGGTCTACTCCGTACATACCGAAGAGTGCCACACTCAGGGGTTTGAATGACGCTTTGAGGATAGGACACTCCGCATCAAAGCCTGGACTGAACATTGAGAGACAGATGCAGCTTTCGAGTCCACCAGAGCTTGATGATGCGTGAGTTTGCGACAATGAGCGGATATGAAGGGTGGTTGAGATATTTGGTAGCTTAGTGGTGATTTAGAAGTTACTACTAGGTACGTACTGATAGATTACACTGGTCTCATGGCCAATCCAATCACACGGTATGTTTGACTGGGAGAGTAAAATGAGCACATATGACCACAGGGTGTGGAAAACAGGGCTTCCCGTCCGCTCAGCCGTACTTAAGCCACACGCCGGGAGGTTAGTAGTTGGGTGGGTGACCACCAGCGAATCCCTTCTGTTGTATGTTTTTGTCGCCTCCAGCCTTCTTCTTTCGATTATTTTTCTTCAGTCCCCTAATTGTTCTCTACGAGTCTAAATTCGATCGGAAGATGGAGAGACCGATAGCACTTCTTCCAAAGCTACCTGTACTCATACAGTCACTCTATTCAGCACACTTACTGATATTTCCACCATGCCCAAAACGAACCGACCAAGTCTCTCACAGAAACTGCTCGCCATACTCATCACCCTCACCACGCTGCGTATTCGACAGCGGAACCCGACTATACGCGAAGCCCGACTCCGGGAACTCGCCCTCCGAAACGGGGTAGGCCTTGGCTTTCCAAATCGCCTGGATCTTGCTCGCTGTGGCCAGGAAGCGGTCTCGTACGGCCGGGTAAGTGCTGCTGACAATTCATCCGTCGCGTTTCTGGAATTTACCGTCGACGAGCACATGCTTGATGTCACCCACATTGGCATGCAGGATGATGGCCGCAACAGGGTCGTCCCAGCCGAGCATACCGGGGGTGCTACCATCCCTGGCGACCACGTCGGCATTGGTTCCCACGGCGATGATGCCGAGGTCGGGTCGGCGCAGGGCAAGACCGCCCTTGCGCGTGGCCAGTAGAATTGCCTGGTCGACGGACATGGGGTTGTGGGCCGGGATCTTCCAGTTTTGCAGCACCCAGCGGTAGAAGGCGAGGCGGGTGCTCTGGTGCCAGAGCCGTGCCTGCGTCAGGATGTCGGTCGAGTAGGTGAAGCGCACGTCAACCCCCAAGGCGGCCTAGTCCTGGATCAAGTGGCTGCGGGGATTGCCGTGGCCGTAGTGCATCTCCGGCTCGGGCGTGATGTATATATACTGGTTCGTGCTGCGCAACAAGGATGCCCCCTCGCTGGTTAAGAAACTTGCGTGGGAGAAGACCACAGGAATGGCGGTGCTCAGGATCCCCGGGGCATTCAGATCCTCCGGCGAATTGCTGGCTTGGCTATACGCGAACCCGATTAGCAAGCTAGTTCACATAGACTTTGATCTCAAGAGGGGCAACATACCTCGCCAGATACCCTGGAAGGAGTGAGTGGTAATGACGGAGACCTTATACTTCCTAGAGAAGAAGCCTCGGTTATTGACGAACTTCGCAAGTTTTGGTCTGACACCGGGCAAGGAAAGGCATACCTGGCCAGCTCAATGACCTTTTGAATCTGGGCTAGACTACCAGGGTTGAACTCATCGTAGGCGATCCCAAGGCTGGTGGCCGTGCCGTTGAAGCGGCCGCTATTGGCGATTTCCTCGAACTTGTCCATATGCTCGGGAAAAGTGTAATTCATCACATTGTGGAAGGTGTAGCACCGGAACATCCGAGCACCACTGTCAATGCTGGCAGCCAGACCCGGATCGGTGGTCTCAGGTGTTGTGTGCATGGTCTAGGATCGTGGTAACTCCGGCGTTCATCGTTTCATGCAGACCCGCCAACTGACTGATGTAGACATCTTCGGGCGAGTACTCCCAAGTTACCGCAAACTCTCCGTACCGATCAAAATACTCGGCCAGAATGGTGTTGGAGGCAATGGTCTTGTAGGCGGTTTGCCAGCTGTGATGGTGAGTGTCGATGAATCCGGGGGTAATGATGTCGCCCGTGGTATTCACAATGTCAAGGTTGGAGGGAAAGGTGCGATTGTATTGTCCCGAGCAGACAGCCTCGATACGATCTTCGACAACCAAGACGGGGCCGTTTTGAATCACTTGAAGGCTTTTGGTCTCTGCATCGAAAGCGATCACAGTTCCACCGGCCAGCAACTCGAAGGTGAAGGCCTCTCATCTCGCTCGTACGGTGGTAGTGAGGATGCCCGTGAACACCAAGGATGATAGTGAAGGGAAGATCATAGCGTCGGCGTTGGCTGCGGGGGTGGTGTCTTTTCCTGTTGGGCGATGGGAGGTTCAACCATTCTTAGAGGTTGCTTGCTGTCGGCTTCATACCACATGATATGATGAACGAAGATTTGGTCTGGCAAACTTGCTTTCAAATCTTGGTATGTCAGTCAAAAACCAGGAATGAATACGGTGAACTTTATCTAATCAATCCTTAGACAGCACGGACACCTTTCTAAGAGGTGGATGGAATACGTGGAAGATAAACTAAATCCGAGTAGGGAAGATGGAGCGGATTTGCAGCTTGCGTGGGTCGGATCTGGCTATTTCCGGCGGACTTGAGATTGTTTCCGCGGAAGATTTGGGTTCTTCGATCTCCCAAACTCAACCATGAATCCCACTGGATGCCCCATGAGAAGCATCAAAAAAAGGATCATTACGAATCCCTCGGTTGGGCAATGCGACCGGCCTAGTCGCTTGGAAAAAGTCCGGCGACGAAGAGGTACATCAGGCCCGATTGTTTCTCTAGTAGCTTGCCTTCAAAATATCCAACTCGGCAAATAACACAACGCGCCTAACCCCCCCAAAAAGTGGGCCACTGACAGCGAGTTCTTAGAGAGCATCCGGAATTGGTTTCTCATTTTCGCCAACTACATCGGTTCGGCGACCTACACCCCCGGCATTACTGGTGTAAGCAAGGTAGCAACTACGCCCGGGCTGGCACTCTTCATGTGGGTTATGAAATTGGTTCCCAACCCACTACCTTCTACGGTAGCTTTAGACAGACCCTTTCCAACTGACCGTTGCTTTGACTCGGACCCATACTCTGGTTGCGGCTTTGGAAGCTGCCTATTATCGGGGGAGCCATCATTAAAAACCACCCGGACCATCTTATTCTTCTCTGGCTTTGCTGTCATATACGCCGAAGACTTTGGCGTGTTCCTTGCGTTTCGATCTCTGACAGGGTTCTTTAAATATTCCGTTATTGCCGCTGAGGCGACATCAATGGTTGATCTTGGGGATTCTCAAGTGGACGATTGTATGATTCCAATCTGGGGATGTTTTGTGGTCTCCGCTCCGGTCCTCGGGTCCCTGATCGGCAGCTTCACCTACCCCTTGGCGGGGGTGGACAAGGATGATTTGACTACTGCTGTGGATGTCTGGAAAGATGCTTATATCCTGTTCCATCTTTGTCCCGGAGATGCTGTTTTCTCTATACTCTTTACAATCTCTGATTCGACCTTTCCAGCTCTACTTTCTGGAGCCGAGTGACTTCCCGATGAAGGTGTACTGTACTGTACATTGCTCTTATCTATGGGATTCTCTACATCAAGTATGCATCCTTCCCGGTTGTCTTACTCCGAAATCACAAAGATCAACTTGGAAGGAGTATGTCTGATTATCGGTAGCTTCTCTATCATGTCTTCGCGATGGTAGAAGAGGTGTATGAACACTTATTACCAAGCAGTATAGTTAGTTGGTGGGTAAAAAGCCCAAATGCCGAGGAGGCGACTCCTCAATTCCTTACACAATGGTAGTCTCACGCAGGGTCCATGGACTCGGTTGGACTTAGGTCTTTCCGATACGTTGGGTATGCTACGATCGCTGCATACCGAATCCTGGATTGTATTCGTTTCTATGCGATATCACTATTCATATTCAGGCTTCGCATCTCCGCAAAGACGGCTAGAAAGCACAAACTCTCAGGCAATCATAGACTTAGCTATATTTGATGAGAGCCCCATGCACTGACTATGTAACATGTAGATAGGTTTTAGTCAAGTCCCCGAACCCAACCTAAATCCCTTTCTGCTCAGTGCATGGTCTCTTCGAACCACGCTGCGTACCTCCACCATCGTCCGTTTTCCACCCCCTGCCCCTCTGCGTCCCACCTCCTGGCTCGGTCGCTACATGCTTGGGGAGGTCGTCACCACAATAGGTGTGGTTGCGCCCCGGACCATCCAGGATGGGACATATGCGCTCCATGTTGAACTCATAATCGTCCGTCTTCTGACACATTTGGTGGTAAAAGTCCTGGATATAGTCGACGCCGACCTTGAACCATCCCTGATAGTACAGGGACTCGGGCGCCCCGTCCCGCGGGTCGTACAGTAGATCAATGGCCTTGACGAACATCTGTTCTTCGTCCCAACCCGTTGTCTCCTGGCGGCGCGCGATGGGGCGGGGTTCGGCGCCCGCGACAGCTGCTGCACGACCTCGTCGTCGATGAGCAGACAGACCTCGGTCAGGATGCCGGGGACGAGCGGAGGGCGGTTCCGCGATAGGAGGAGGCGATCGCGACACAGCCGACGGATCTCGTCGATCGAGTGGGGTGCGGCCCGCGGTGGTAGGAGCTCGATCACATCCAGACCCAGGCTCTCGCAGATGCTCTGGGGTAAACTTCGAACGGACTCGTGGCAGTCATTGATTTCGCAATGGATGTATGTCTTCAGTTGGTCAATGAGCTGGTTGGCGAAGGGCGGGGATTTCTTTGAGAATGGTGCGTAGTAGACGAAGAATCCCCAGTTGGGATACGTCTGGATATTGAGGTCGAAGAGAAAGTCTTAAGCCGAAACAATCATGTTGGAAATTCTATTAAGGCTGGGTCTGAAATTTATATCTCTATGGAGCCAAGCGAGAGAGAAAGAGAGGGGGTTGAAGCTTCGAGTGGGCACTTAGACGGGAGATAAGGTACTTGGTAGGGCCTGTTTTTACGGGACTACTAGGTAGTCATTGGAGCACAACTCGTTCGGTAACAGTAAAGTTGCATAACCTCACCGATGTTGGTTAAGACCACGGGTCCCAGAAATTAGTGTTCAATAATGAGCGTGTAGCTCTGGCTCTCTTGTCTCCTCCCATTCTGAAGGACTATGGTAAGAAATTCTGTTCTTGTTTATCGGTCAATTTATATTGAAGGTTAATAGCGAGCGAGAGCCATGGGTCGATAATATTAGGAGTCTTTGCTGGGTTGAGAATATTGCACGCAGCCGGTGTATTATTTCAATGTTCAAAGATTGCGGATCTATGCGACGGGACTCACTGAGGCAGTGAGATGTTCGACGGCCTTGAGCTTCCATCCGGAGAAGCCTAATCCTGGCTGCGACACTGAATTCACAAGTGGAGTTTGCATTTCGCTGGCTCTGGCACGCTGCCAATGTTCAGCTATAATGTCTAAGCACGGTGTGCGGCCCATGTAACAAGTACAGCCTACATGTTCGAAGACTGGGAATCGTCATTACAACTGGTTGGAATTAGGCATCCAGAAAGCCAATTGCGCACATGGAGAACGCGTGGACAGTGCCAGTTCATGCTTCGTGGCATACCTATTATGAGCGCACCGGGAACTATCACGTAGCTAAAGGTACCTTTACTACGTCAGCCGACAGACGATGAGCTGAAAGGGGCGATGGGGAAATTTCTGTATCCGTGCAACTATATGCTTTTGTGGACACGGTACGGAGCTCGCCAATTGAGAACGACAATTTGACACAAGAGAGCATTGGATTCTGTATAGCCAATTCCCACCACAGGACCTAGTGCCACCGGCCGATCCTTGCATTTTCATGGTGTCTCCACGAGTACTCGTCCCAGACTCCTCCACTAGAGCCAGGCAGATCAGAGACCTTTCGTCCAGTAAAGGCTATGCCATCGCCAATAAACGTCATGTTGGCTTGGCCCTCAAAGCTGTCGAAGTTGCCGTCTCTGAACTTGATACTGCCATCATCTGGCTCATTAAAGATCTCCCCCTCACCCGTCTCACAGCCCAGCAACTTCAGGAAATATAAGCGACTCGGGCTCTGTTTGGATTTCTTTGTTGAGCGGCCACTTTGAGAAACTGGTACCTTCCGTTTCACCCCCAATTTGGGGCTTCCATCCCCCTCAACCCCACTATCATCCGAGTTGCCATCGATCAAGCCCTCCTCTTGGGAATCATCATCCTCCTCTCGTTCAAGCTCAGCGCAGTACCGCTCTAAAACCCCCTCATCCGCGCAAATGATCATGGCACCCTCCAGAGCCCCAAAATAGAATCCGGCCTCAAAGACGCCCGGGGTCGCAGTTTCGTGGATATCCAGAGTCAACCCATCCGCATCCTCGGGCCACTGGTCTTTGATCTCCTCACAGTCGACAATGTAGCTCCCGACAGGGGATGGAGCCTCCCGAGATTTGCGCCGATAGTCCGCGTGTAGCTTTGCACGGTCCGTCTCCCGCTTCCGCTCCGCAGCCTCGATCTCCTTCTTCTCCTTCGCCGCATGGCCCTTGGCCGCCTTCCCGACCGCAGCCTTGTTCCACCCCATGTAAATCACCTTGGTCTGCGGGCCGCGAGCCGTCTCATGGTGCAGGCCGACCACCTTCTCAGCCGCCTCTCGCATTTGACTCACGCGGTACTCGCTGGTGCACGGGAACGGGATCCCCACTACCGTCTTGGTGATGCTGCGATCCGGGCGCTGAGGATCATCCCCAAAGTACTTCTGGATGACCCAATCCGGCTGTCCGGACAGCTGCTCCGGCGTGCGGGTGGCCAGCCATTCGCGGTGCAGCTGCGCCTCCAACGCGAGGCGATGCGGCTGAGCTTGGGTAGGAACATTGACCGGAGAGTGGCGCCGTCTACGCGCTCGATGCGGCCCTGCGTGGTGCAGAACCGACCGTAGACGGAGGTGAAGCCATCGCGAGTGACGTCTTGTGTTCCAGACATGATAGTGACTAAAAAGACAGAGGTGAACGGATGAAAAGGGAGAGTGTTGCTTGGAAAGTGGAAAAGAGAAGGAATAAATGTGGCCCATCAACAAACAGATGATGAGGATGCGGGCGGTGAGTGTAGCGTCGGTTGATGCTGGTGACGACACATCATGGATTGCGAGTCCGTGCACGCTGTAGCACCTGCCATACTGCGGACATGAATCTTAACCGATATTCCAACCGCGCTTCTTTGTACCTTTATTCAAACATCTTTTCGAGTATTCTCCAAGCAGACAGGATGGAAAATATTTCCTTAAGCACCGACACCAGTATACCAGCTTCCTCTGACCGGCGTCTACTACTTGCTGATGACGGCCAGCAACGGCCTCGAAACTTTCAGGAGGGCGGATCGGCAGGCCCATTTCGATCGACGCTTGCGGGCACTCACCTGGTAACAGCAAAAGAAGGCCATGGGACTTCCTCAACTTTCGGTTGTTCACTGCTCCAATGGGCTATCCGGAACGATATAACTCTTTGCCGGCAGCACAATGTACTGCCATTGGACTTCCTCTTTCGTCGAACTCGTCCATTCTACGTCCAGGACACGTGTTTTCGATCGAGTTTGATGAACAATACGCAGTTGAAGGAATGTAAGTTCGATCGGGTGGAGTCCCTCTTCAAGCTCTCTCTAGTACCTATGCTAATCCAAATGGTCGCAATGGCCATCGTCAGCCGAAGTAGCAACTTCGGCAATATCAACCTGCAGGTAAGGCTCGAAGTCGCTTGATGGCCGATGGTGGTGAGGCGAGCAACACCGCACCCTTTACCTCCTACTGAAACGCTACAGGGTCTTAAGGATCGGTCGACGTGTGCAGTTGCCGTAGCATAAAAGCAACGCGTAGTGCGTACGACGCATCACCGATGAACTGCTGACGGGTCTTCCTTGAGAAGCTTAAGGGAGCCAGCAGTGGAATTGGGTTGGTTAAGGATGGTTATTTCGGAGTTCCGACCGACTAGGGACCACTTATTCGCATTCATAATTACTTACTGTAGGAGGGCCAACTTGATTGATTTACTATGCAATCTTTGTGCCTCGATGACAATCACCAAACCACATTCAGGATCCCAAACTAGAATCTAGTCGATTCTGTACTACATAAGATTAGCTAAAGAAGAATAAACATTGCAAAATAGGAGCATTAGGAGACCGCCCAGGAGAACAGGAAGACAACTCAAATATCTCGAAAGATTTTTTAGTTCGAAGAGGCTACAGTAGTCAACATCGATTCGACAGGCGATAAGGTAGACCAGCAGAACGAGCTGCGGGTCCCTGTCGTTGTGGTTGCTGCCCCATGAAACTAAAGTACCACGTGGGCTTTCCGTGTTGGATCCGACACCCACGATCAAATTTGTCGTCGCTGTCCAAGCAGATCCAGTAATCTTTCTTATCATAGTGCTGATCATCGCGAAGATGGTCCTTATCGGCCGTTCTGAACACGCAATCAAGACAGAGCCCTTCAAAGAAGCCTGCCACGCGACTCGCTGCACATCTGACAACACCGTTCCAGTCTGCGGTGCACACAAGACAGTCTGCCGGTTGGTCCGCTGAAGATTCGATATACGTGTGCATTTGAGCTGCTTCAAAGTGGGCCAAGCGGTCGATCAACTCGTCAATTCCTTGGTGCCTCAAGCAGTCGTTGAGAGGCCAGACCTGGATTCTCTGCAGCTCGCGAAGGTATTCAAACACGGTACACTTGCAACAAGGTGGAAGTGATATTTGAAGCATTGTGGAAACGCGGCCAAGAAGATTCTCGTGGATGGTATCGTGAGAGTGGCACGGGCGGCGTTCAGCTGCCCTGTTACATCCATGCAATTTAGGTGTTAGCAAGGAGGACGTCGCTGTATTCGAGGGGAGAAGAAGACACATGGGACAAGAATGACTGAGACTGTACAATCGAACCTACGCAGAATCGGCGCGGAAATTGGTATTTGCACTTCAGGCAGGCACCACGCGGTGATATGCTCTGTGCTCTGGTACATGAGGGCCCTCGTTGCCCGAGCACAAATTGTCGCATGTTCCAGAGCGCAGCTTGGAAGCATGATCTCTCGATAGAAGCTCAGTTCCATGCCTGGGTCGGCCTGACTTTCTTTGTGGGTGCAACATGCGTCGAACCATTGTGTAAGGTTCTTTGGGCAGATGCGACATTTTCGGCAGTCGAAGATCAGACACCAGACGTCTGCCAAAGAAGCATCGCCCACAGGTTTCTGGTCCAAAGTATTGTGTAGCTTCCGCAAGATGATCTCCAATGCCGTGATGCTGTAACAACCAATCTCAACAACAGTCTCCCGCCCATTCAAGGACTGTTCTAGTCTGCTCCGGAAACACTGGGACGAGTTGAGAAGTGTTCAGCGGTCAACTTGAAACGTTGCGTGTTTGTACACAAGGTCATCCTCCAAGGATCGGTAAATCTGGGTTGCAAACAGCTTCAAGTCAGACGGGACAGTGATAGAAATAGTGCCAGGGCTTTTCTTGTCCACAAATGGTGGTGGGGGCATATTGCAGTGCAAAGGTGAATTAACTTGCAGTGGAAGAACACAGATTTTCAATGAAGAGGATAAATCCAGTATTGTGTGGTAGTTGAGCAGCCGAATACACAGTAAGAATTGAGCGAAGTTTGACAGCGATCAAGAGCTTAGACCAGATGACATAGAGGGTGAGTAAGAATTGCGGTGCACGGAGGAACGTCCCCGCGCAACGGTTTCGGCCTAGCTGCTGATGTGAGCGTTGAGCATTGACTCAAATGCGACAATGAGATGCTGCAAGTAGTATGGCAGTTGTAATTGTTCAGATTCATTCGAAGCAATACCTAGTTGATTTGATCCAATCACCCGTTGCTATCTACCTAGTAGTCATCTATGATTTCAGTCAACGTCTTAGCCAAACAGAGAAGTGGGTCAAGGCTGACTGAGGTAGATTATCCACTTACAAGACAGGTATAAAGCCTGCCGGAGAATGTTATCAGTCTATTATAAACGTGCACAGGCCACCATGCCGGAAATCCAGGCTACTCAAGCCCTCTTCAATTAGAAAGAGTATAAGAAACCAACGCTACCACTCCCAGCCTTGAGTCGACCCGTCCCAGAGTTGTCCCCCCGCCATGGAATAAGGGCGCCTGGCGAGACCCCAGCCAGTCCACCGCAGCGGGCACCACTTCTCCTTCCTATCTGTGGTCTTAGCCATGAAAAAGTTGATGAAATAACTTAGGGAGAAAGGGAAAAGAAGTATTAGCAACTGAACAATTAATCTTGATAGACAAGACTTACAGCGTCGCGGACTCGGCGTCCCAGACAAGGCGGGATGCTCGGCCATGGAGCGGCATGTACCCCCATTTACACAGCTGCCTGAAATAATATTTCCATATTAGTTCAAGATGCACAGCGCATTGAGGAAGAGAGAACAGATGTCCACAGTGGCACAAACAAGTAGTTCTTCCGGAAGTGTTGCCGAATCAGCTCCCGTTTGTCGGGCTCCATGTTCCAAAAGGTGTTTTCTTCGACCGCGATGCGGCTTGCCAGGCGCCGTCCGGGCACCACCTCCCATACGACATAGTTCAGAAAACCATCGGGAACAAGACCCGACTCTCCCTGGCTTGTAATCTTGGAGTCCAGGAGGCGCGGAGTGATCTGGGATTTCTCGCGCGTAAGAGCGCGCAGGGCGACGAGCTCTGGTGGGTCGTCCCATGTCTGCGCTTGCTGGCCGCGGACGGCAGGTGATTCGGCCTCGGTACCCCCGATAGAGAACTGCTTATAGAGCCTCATGTGAGCTTTGATGTTGCGGTCGGCTTTCTTGCAGATAAGGCGGACGGTGGCGTAGGATGCAGGTGGGTTCTTTGGGTTTCCCTTGCTTGGATAAGTTGAGAGACATGTCCGTCGCATGCCTCGAGGACGGTCCGAGTCTCATTGAGTTGAATGGTGGGCTCGATACCGATCTCAGCCTGCGTGAACCAACGGTAAAACATGGTCATCCCGCCTAGAGGTTAGTTTGTGGCTGAAGTTCCTAGGTCGGACAAGCTAGGGTAGAAAGAACGAAAGTAGAGAGAGAGAGAGAGAGAGAGAGAGAGAGAGAGAGAGAGAGAGAGATGATGTTTTCAACGGCATAATCAATTGGCAGATACAGTATGGCTGGAAAGGATGGTTCGGGTGAAGGTTGCGATACTGAGAGAATGAATGCCGGAAGAGGGCTATTACAAGCAGAACCTTGACTGTAAACCTTCAATGTGTGACGTGGGAGCGTACATCGTAAGTCTTCTTCACCTGCTCTTCTGATATTACATTCACACCTTTTGCCAGAATCCCGGGTCCTGATGGCTGTGAATCACTTGTTGTTCCCGGGTAGGCCTACCCATCTAATAGATGTCTTCGTTTGTTAACATCTCTTGCCTCAGACCCTATCAAACGCCCGTCCAGTGTCCTTGTGATGCACCCTAACGATGAACGGGACGGATCAAATCACAAGAGATTACGATTCTAGCCTTGGTAGTCAATGGGTATCTATAACCCAGTCCGGAGAATATTGTGTAGTACGAAGATTCTGTAGACTGATTTCGTATTCTATTGTATTATCGCAGGATATGTGTCTGATAATCTCAAGTATGCCTCTCCCCTGATTCGTTGTGCACTGATGGAGTTGAACGTTGATTCTCACGAGGCTTGGGCCCTCCGGAATCGGTGGTACTCAGATCCATGAGTTCGGTCGGAGGTGAAGCACGTAGGTTCAGGAACGATTCGCGATTGTCGCCTACGCTCTGGTACTGAGTTTCAAGCTCCTTCATACGGATGGCATTGACCCATGAAGTCAGCAGGTAGCCCATAAGCACCAGCACATAGACCGCATTATACAAGCAAAAGATCACACCAACAACGCTAGCCGCCATTGGTGAGCCTTTGAAGATGCCCGAGAAGATGAGGATGCAGATGGAGTTCACGAACTGGATGATCGCTACTGCGATGGCGCGACCATTCATGCTTCGTTCTCGGCAAGGGCGGGCCCAGATCACGAGACCCATCATAATGACATTGATAACCAAGAGGGTTATAGCCTGTGCAACTGGAGCAGACTGGCTAACAGCAATGGTAAGCCCGCCCGTGAAGTCGTATAGTTGCTGTATGGCAAAGAAGTAGTATCTGTCGGCTGTATGGAACAGCTGAATTAATCGCACATTCTTTGCGTCAATGAGTCCCGATGAAAGAGTGTATGCTGCGGTCAGGCCGGACTTTTGACCTCTCCGGACGCAGAAGATGGTTCTCACTGCAATCCACCCAAGGCATACGGTAGTCCCGGCGCACCAGGTTATGGCCAAAACCAATATTCCGGCGGAATCACGCTGTGTGAACTCCCAAAAGGAAAATGAGGCGATTGAGGGGAGGGCATCAGTCAGGAATAGAAGGTACAGGCCTCTGCTACTGTTCAGCAAGCGCATAGGTGCCGACTCAAGCCATCGCGGAAGGTTCTTGTTGTTCGACCTTTTCAAAATAGCATGTCCCAGTCTAGCTGTCGCCAGCCCTACAAAGAGAATAACAGCGACAAACATGAATGAGAAATATGCCGTCATGAATACATTGGTGGACTCAATGCCAGCTCGGTAGGCCATTCGAGTAATACCTTTCACACTGTTTTCGTTACTCTTTGACACGTTCGAACCCGTTCTTCGGAGTAGACTCCTGCCGGAACTGAGGACAGGATCGGAGAACCCCCGCTTCTCTACAATCACTGAGATGCTTTTTGAGTTGTCCACGACAGTGGACGGGGTACCTCCCGTTGCCCGTAAGTACCAGCGGCCGAACGATTGAACAAACCCGATCCGTACAATTCCAATAGTCCACTGGAAGATTTGTGTCCAGGACTGTGCTATAGGTGGTAGTCTAACTGAGCAGAGGCCAAACATTGCTTGCGACTGCATGAAGCTCAACAAATCCAGTGACGCGACGGAAAGCTGTGTGGCGGAATGAAGATGGCCTCCGATCATGGCAATAGCGGAGCCGATCAAACCCAGCCCAGTCATGGCCGCAAGAACCCACGAAACAGCCGCTTGATCGACCGTGCGCCCGTTGGAGAGATCGGCTGAAAGACATGCTATAGATTTTCGAGCCGAAGCACTGTAAATGTATACGAGGATTGTGGAATCAAGGTCCGGAACAGTGTAGCCAATACCTAGCTTACAGTCGCGGTCAGTTTAGGATATTCTGGCAAGGATCAAGAAGTGGCCATGTCACTTACCTGGAATCACTGACACGATGGATGACACGTTCACGCTTGCCTGGGGTATATCGAGTGCGCCAGATGCAAGTGGACAGAGGCTGTCGAGGCCCAAGTCACACAGGCTGATCGTGTCATTGAGGATCTGGTATCCGTACACCAACAGCACCACATCTGCGGTGACATTGCCTGATACATTGAGAAATCCGGTAAACGCGATGTCGAGAGTTCCAGACCGTGTCAATCTGACATCGAAATAGGTCACGCTAATGGCTGTGTTGGGGCCACAATTTGCCAGAGCAGACGTTGAGATAGATTCGTTAGCAAGGACAACTCGAAAGAAGGATATAATGAGCAACAGGCGACATGTTGATTGAGATTTTGCACGCATCCTTGGACGTTCTGGTGTTCAGAGGGTGTAGAGAAGGTGATGCGGGTCGAAGGAGGAATCATCGTAGGCGGCAAGGCGAGTGTGTCTTGGTGGAAGAATGATTTTTAATGATAGCATTAGCCTTGAATTGTGACTGTGACGTGTATTCCGTAACCTAAAGGCTATTTTCGGACCTCGTTACTCACTGTCGGCTAAATTTCATTCAATATATTGGTGCGCACCTGATCTCAAAATGCATACCATCATTCTTTATGAATGATCAAATGATGCTGATTAACGGTATCGAACATTACTCATGGAGAGCAGTACATCTGTGTGGTCCCCCGACTGAGCTAGGCCTCGCCTAAAAAGATCATAATAATGCATGGATAGGCTCGGGTCTGGGCCGTTCCGTACGGAAGTAGCTGGTCTGTTCGATAGAATATGATACTAAAACCATACACTGGCTCGGCAAAGGCTGCCACAGCCTCATTCAGGGACCCACGGGTAGAGACTGGAGAAAGTGTGGAGGGAAAAGGATCCTCACACATCGGTGGTCGGGAGGTCGGGAACTTGGAGCCCCGATGCTCCGATGTAGTTTTAATTTCGCATGTATGGAGAGTGGCCCAGGCACAAGTAAAAATTGAAGTAAGTTGTCCACCCGCTTACATAGACGGCTCTCATTCCGAATCCCTTATGAGCGAAGTGCCATAAGTAGTTGGCTTTAGCAAGGCATGGATTTGCTAGGCCGATCTAGCCTGAGACCCTCCCCTTGTCTACTGTCCGGCTGAGTGCCAGTGGAGAGGATGAAGCGGAATCCCCAAGCCGAGCTCTATATATATGGGTGCCTTGGACAATGTCTTTGCTCTTCCTTGAGGAGAGTAGCCGATTCACACTTTCGAAACAATCAGTATAATTCTCTCTTCTGTCATGGCTCTCAACGTCGAGTATATGGGAGAGTATAACTATGTACCCTCCGTTGCGGCCGCGTCCGTCTTTGCCGTCCTTTTCGCAGCATCGACATTTTACCACACCTTTCAACTATCTCGAACAAGAACCTGGTTCTTCATTGCCTTCACTATTGGGGGCTACTGTATGTATGCACGATCAATTATGTTCCCCTGAGCGGTCGTCGCTGATACAAGGACCGGGAGATGAATAGTTGAGGTGACGGGATACATTGCGGTTAGTCTTTATCCCTCATGCTTTCATCTCACACTTTCTTTCTGCAGAGCAAATCATAATGTTGCTAGGTATAGAGAGCTATCTCAGGTAGCCAATATCCCGACTACGAGCTAGGCCCAATAGCGGTCCAGACGATCCTCATCCTCATCGCGCCCTCCCTCTTCGCCGCCAGCATCTACATGACCCTCGGCCGCATCATCATCATCACAGGGGGCGAGCAACTCTGCCCTGTGCGACGCTCGTGGTTGACCAAGCTCTTCGTCTTGGGAGACATTATAGCTTTCCTCACCCAAGCTGGAGGTAAAAGCTTCTCACTTCCTTTCCCTTCGTTCTTTCCCTTCCAGCAAGGTTGCTAACTCAACACACAAATTCCCGCCCGACCAACAGGCGCCGCAATCCTCGTCCAGCAGAAAGCCAGCAGTTTCTCCACCGGCGAGACGGTCATCAAGATCGGCCTGATCATCCAGGTCATCTTCTTCGGTCTCTTCATCTTGACCAGCGTGCTCTTCCACGTGCGACTGGTCAAATCCGGGTTCGCGGAGCGGTATACGAGAGACGTGCCGTGGAGACGACACATGCACGCGCTCTACATCGGCAGTGTCTTTATCTTCATCCGGTGCATCTTCCGTCTGGTCGAGTACGACCAGGGGACGACAGGCACGCTGTTGCAGCACGAGTACTGGGTGTATATCTTCGATGCGGCGATGATGCTGATCGTTATGGCGGTTTTCAATTGGGTTTATCCATCGGAGGTCACGGAGCTCTTGAAGGGGACTTATAGATGCGGGTCGGGGACGGAGCTGCCGTTGCATGGGTGATCAATCTGCGAATGTGCAGAAGGTGTGGGAAGGATATTGCACATGCACCTCAGTGGCGGTTTGTGGGCCAGCGGTAGAGTGGGAAATATGCAATGTGTATATACTACACTAGTATGTCGGCTTTAGAAACATGCTCACTGCTCCTAACAGTTCTGGGCATGGGAAGAAGATCACAGAACTCCAAACCAGCTGAATGACTCACGAAACTCTGGTCGTCTTTCTGCGTGATGATGGACAGTCATGGTTTTCGGCCGAGAGGAAGGCCACGTCTCCCTTGTAGGTCTGGACGCTTGCTGTCACCACACACAATCACATAGTGTTCTATCCGATCTGGCAGGTGACGAGCTCATGTACATGACACGTGATCAAGTACCAAGCACTATGCTAACGACGCGGAGAGAGAGACGCAAACCATCTGCGAACCATATGCAAATCTAATCCCTCTTGATCTCCACCGTATGAACACTCCTCAAACCCCACAAACTGACCAAAACGGACACAAAGCCCAACGAGCAATTATACCACCACCCGGCGCGATATCCCAGCATGAATGCCTCGGGCCCCACACCAGCCTGCCCAGGGACTTGCCTCGCGAGCACTGCTGACGTCGCGATCCCCACGCTCTTCCCCACCTGCGCCAGGATGTTGAGCACCCCACCGGCGAGGGCCTGCGTCTTGGCCGGAAACGCCCCCGTCATCACTGGGCTGGCGATCGTGTACATGAGATCCGCCCCCAGCGGGTTCAGCGCCATCGCCTGGAAGACGCCAGCCTTGTAGCCTGGTCCGTCGGTGCGGCATAGCGTTGCGAGGAGTAGGGGCGCGATTCCGCTGTCGAGACAGCCGGCGGGAACGGCGACAGAGGGGCAGGTGCGGTAATAACGCGCCGATGGCGATGGTCATCAGCAACCCGCAGATCGGGGCGGGGAGGAAGTGCAGTGAGGAGGTCAGGGCGGAGACGTCGCGGACGTTTTGGAGGCATAATGCTGTGAGTTGTTCGCCGGGGTTCAAGGTGCCCCAGAGGAGGAAGACGGTGATGCAGATGCTCGTAATGGGGAGGTTGGTCCAGAGCGTGTTGGAAATCAAAGCCGGACGACTGAAGCGGGTTTGGCGGTGCATCCAGTAGATAAAAGCTGGGATGAGCAGGGTGGCGATGTAGAGCGACAATATGTTGAGTGGGGAGGGGAAGGTATGAGAGTCATCAGTGATGCTTGTTGCTACGGCGCGTCCGTAGGATAAGAGCGCAAGGCTGGTGCTGATGAGCAGGGTCTTCCCGAGGAGGTGTCGGTGGTCGTGTTCATGTTGTTCGAATTGTTGCATGGAGGCAAACGACGGACGGCTCTGCAGCCTGAGTACTGTTTAGCATAGCTCACTCCAAATATTCTTTTTGGCTCGAAATATCTTCATCGAGCTTGAAAGAATCAGCTTTCAAAACTCGAAAAATACAAAGTCTACGGTGCTAGCTGGGCGGGATACGGGAGCAAATCCCGTTAGGCTTCTGTTCAGCCCTCGGATCAGCCCCCCAATCCCCCCCGGCATAAATCCTTAGCGCATTGTGGAAAATAAGTTAGATTACGAGACGAATACTCTTTGCAGGAAGAAATTCGATCAAGAAACCCGTTTATGTACAGTACAACTATTGAGAGCTAGTGATCCTTATATTCTACACCCTTGGCTCGACCTCACAATTCGCGGAGACAATATTAGATACAACCTTGACTAATAGTATCGGCTCTGATGGTAGTACTGGTTTTGATTCCAGTCTCGTCTATCACGCGAAGTCAAAACGATGAACCTATTATGCGTTAGCTAAATGGTTGTAAAACAACGATATCTACCGGGCGGTGTTACAATGCATGGATTATGCCCGGAATATCACCGAGCAGAGTCAGGACGATATTAATGCAGAGATCGGGTCCACATCCCCGCTTCAACAAGACTGCGAGTGGGGGAATGAAAATGGCCAGTATGACGAGGCAGACGTCTCTGCAGCGGCAAGCGTAGTTAGTCACGTGGTCACCGTTCGGGCATTTCGTGGCAGACTCACGAAGCCGTGGCTGGCATGACGGCGACAGCACACAGGACAGAGTTAAATTATATATATTATATGTTTCGTGTGCGATATTTTCAACTTACAGATTAATGACACGGACGACGTAGACGTCTTATACACAGAATCAAAAAGTGCGCATCCGGAAACTGACATCATAGACTCAAACGGCCCGTATAACCAGAACCGAGCAATCCCGAGACAGGCACCGCACTCACTACCGTCCTAGTACTAAACTACATCACCCCGGCATTCGCCAGGTTCTGGCCCAACTGATCCTCGCGCCCCCGTTCCTGCATCGGGGCCGAGATCTTTGGCCTTGCCCAGTAGATGTATCCTATCTCAAGACCGAGGGCCACCAGAGCACAGAAACTAGACGGGTCAGCATCTCGGGGAAGTGTTCACCGTACCATCCAGAATGGCTTACAATGCGATGAAGCTGAATGCCTCGGCGGCATATTTTCGGCTGCAAGCCGTCAACCCATTCCACAGAATGACACGGCAGTTCACAGCGTTGAAATTCTGCGCCAAGAACACAAAGGCAACGAGCCATCTGCGACACCACGCGTCAGAACATCTCCGGGCATTTCCACACCTACGTGATAATACTACTTACAAGTAGGACATCACCCCATCAGTGATCAGTATTGGCCAGATGTGCCATCTCTGGCGCTTGATCATACAGCTGAAAAGAAGCGCCGCGGAGGTGACAACGAGGGTAACGACAGACTGGACTTGTGTCAGCACGGCAGTGTTTCGAGTTCTAGAACAGCAACGACGGCTTACAATAACCAGACTATAGATGACCGTGAGACTTTTTGTCTCCTGCACAGCCCAAGCAGTGATTCCTAGGACGATCACGGAGCTGATGAACTGGATTGCCCGGGGAAAGTAGGACACTAGGCCTAGAGGATGGTTAAGAAAACTATCCATGATGAAGCTTTCTTTACAAGCACAGATTCGCTCGCAGATCGTGGACCTAGCCAAGGCGTTCAGGGAGTTTGGTGTTGTTATAAAGTGTAGGGGTGGAGCGGAGGGCACTGAAGATCTGCTTCCCCGCAATTTCTTTATTTCGAAAGTCCATGATCTCATTACCCGAGGTCAGCTTGGTACAGCGTCTCAAAGGGGATACCAACTAGTCAGAGAACCCCAAGGGTATGCAATAAGTGGCTCGATGAAATCACCACTTGAAAGGAACAGTCAAGCGATGCTGAGTCAGAAGGGGCTGGATTTGGCTCGGCTGGCGGTATTGTTACCACTGCTGACCCATCCCGCCTGCGGTTTTAGTCAGCCGTACTAACGTATTTGGTAAGCGAGTCGGCCATGTAAGCGAGTCGGCCACCCATGTATTACATATAAAATAGCTGATTTTTAAGTCATATTATCTTCACCAATTTCTATTAAATCTTTTTAAAACTGAATATTAAAAGTTATATATATATAATCTTCTTATCTACAGAATTAAAAGATTTAATTATCTTTATTAGCTTTTATATACACTATTTACATATCTTACAAAAATAACACTTTATTAGAGAATTACCACTGGTAAATAATAGATTTTAGAAGAAAATAAACTAAGTTATTATCTTAAGTAAGTTCTTAGATTATATATTACAGATTTTCTAAAGTATAGATTCTAAGATTGTTGAACTATTCAAAGATTAAAATCAGTTTTGTATATACAATACATAGGTGGCCGACTGGCTTACATGGCCGACTCGCTTACCAAATACGTTACCACGACCCGTGGTACTAAGAAGCTTTTCCATGGATCACGATCGTCAAGTACAGTACCATCTCAATCCCACATATGGTTTGTAGACCTGTCCCCATAGAACTATCCCCGACATTTGGATGCCCTTTTGCATGTGGTTGACGAATCTGAAGCTTGTTGTTGTCTATCCCTCACTACACAATGGTCTCAGCCATGGGCGGAAGTCGATACTCTCGCTAAGGTAGTACAAGGACTGAAGGGCAACAGAGTCTCCATACTGAAGCATAGAGGCTCGGGTTAACACCATCACCGCCCTTCGCTTTCATACTGCCGCTTGAGGTACTAAGAATGTCATGGTCCACGCACAATGCGATGGTGAGTATGAAGGCCCGTCAAGTCCGTAATCAACGTTGGGAGGGGGGGGGGGGGGGGTATCTAATAAGCTATGATGTCGAACTCAATTGGTAAAAAAAAGAAGTGAAGTGAAGTGAAGAAAAGGAAAATCAAAAGAAAAGGGGTTGACCATCATGTTTCACTTTGTAACATGCCCAGCCATAATGCCATGGTTACATACACACTGAGAAGCAGGAGGAAAAGGAGTCGGCCACTGATATCCTTGTATGGGTCAACGACCATGCCGCTTGGCTCCCCTGCAATCTTCTCTCCGAGGTCGAGCCAAGCTGGTTGACCATGTCTCGCACCTTTGATGATAATACAGCACTTTCCGTGTAGTTAGATCCGGTTATCTTCGATGGTGAGTCTATAATAGAGAGAGGAGTATGTTCAGTGTCTGAATCCTGCTAATAGTACAGTAGAAGGGATAAGCTTCAATCATCTTGAAGGGCGGGGTGCTCAGCCAGCTCAGCAGCCGTTGATCTCTCCGTTGGATCCCACACAAGCATCTTCCTGGTCAAATCCAGAAAGTCCTCTTTGTCTTTACCTTCAAGCAGGGAAAGCGTATCCGCGAGTTTGCGCTCGGGAATTAGGTCCGGATACAGGAACTTGCCTTTCTTGCGATTAGCAATATACCTTAATCGAAATGAGGGAGATAGCTACCTTCTTCATCAAAGAAGGGACCATCAAACAAGTCTTCAACCGTGTCACATAATTTTCCCATTACAACCTGTCATTCGTATCTTTGGAGACCACCTTTGATTCGACATTTCCCGGGCCCTTGCAAGCATTTCTGGAGGAGGGGGTCCGAACAAGGCGATCATCTCCGCTAGGTGTGATCTAGCATTATAGTATCCTTGAGCATCGTAAACCTGTGTGTACAGGTTACTGCCTTGGAGGAGGTTCCAAAGCTGCAAAGTATCAGCAGTTAACACATTGAAGGTACATCAACGCACTAGTATCCCCATATTCCAGACATCTGCGCCCGTGTTCCAGCCACAGCCAAGAATTACCTCGGGCGCCCGGTAGTGATGCGGTTGAATCGGCCAAATGCATTTGGCATCAGGATTGAGCTTGATTGCCGATCCGAAATCCACAATCTTGGGGATATTCCTGACTTTTCTCAGCGGCCCAAATTCATTATGGCAGAGATAAACATATCGACCGGCGCTGTCAATCTTGTAGTCCATGGGAATCTTGAGTTGCAATGCGGTAAACTCATCCAAGACCGATGGGTCCTCGAAGGTCATCATGATGTTGTCGAGTTTGAGATCTAGGGAACATCTGATCAGCTTCAAATCAGGAAAGCAGATGTTCATTGATTCGTACCTGTAATACACTCGCCGGTACGTGTGTTTAGCTAGTGAATATATTCACTATGTCTATTCCTTCAGCTTCTGTTACTTTCTGTGAAGTTTGTAGGGAAATTCTGGATATAAAACTGGGCTTCGTCTTTCATTCGCTTAGAACATCTTCTCAACATCCCACATCCGTGGCTCAAAGCATCTCGTCTTCGATTATCGTTTTATCTAAGCCCTGGCAAACACACATCCAAATTATGTAAGTAAATCCCGAGTTTCTTCCAGATATACGACACGGTGCTAAGAGCTGAAGCTTCCTCTAGTCGTTACTATTACGAGATGGATGGGAAGACATCCGATCTCACCAAGTGCTTCGAGGAACTCTATGATGAGATATCCTTCAAGATTAGCGAGATAACTGTAGCATGCACCCAGCGCCTGAGAAACCATGTGGTGTCTCACGATGAGGGTTTGGAGACCGCTATTCGGCAGTGCCAATCTGGGATCCGATTCGGCCTCATGGAAGTGCGCATCCGTCTGGAAAGCCTAGGCGAGCCATGGGCTAGCAATGACTTGGTTGTTCATTGGCAGAACATTATCAATGCAATGAACCATCTCCAGACCACCGATGACCTTGATGCTCTTCTGGCCATAAACGACAATCTACTCGCGATTTTCCTTGCTCAGAACCCGTCGATGAATGCCAAATTGGAGTTAGAGGCCTGAATCTGTCATATGAATTTCATTAAACACCCTTCCTTCCAGGCCACAGCTAATAGGAAATGATATCATACTCTAGCAGGCGAAATCACAAAGCCCTATATCGGAGAGATATTGGTGCCTGCAGGTTAACAGATCCTGAGTATGTCGAAGAAGCTTCGTTGTTGCAGAGTTGGATATCTGTCATGCTTGGGCTGTTGGATTGGAATCTTCATCACCATGATGTAAGAGAGAATGCCAGTGAGGGTCTTGAACTTTTCAGTTTTTATGAACTTGGGTACTCGCTTTCTTGACGCTCAGATTGGAATACTTACATGCATCGATGTATGTTCTGTCAATTGATTTACTCCTTCTTCGGTGATACATGCATACAAGTACTTCGCTTAAAGCAATGCCAGAAGATCATGTAAGCCTGGCTTGTAGACCAACCTGGCTTAGGCTCTTCCAGATATTATGCAGCACAAACACCTCGCGGATGTTTTTGCGGTTCCCTTTATGGGTGGTTGGTGGCTACTCTGGATGACTTTGGCGTAAAGCTTCGTGGTCCTGGTAGTTATTTTGAGCGGAGTCAAATCATTGGAACGCTTAATCGGGCAAATCACATAGCAAGGCATGCCATGTGGCTGAGCTTTGACAACTTTTTCGCGCGTTCCAACGCACACTAGTGCCAAGATATATATCGTTCGAACAAGTAGTAACTTGAAGAAGACCTTTACAGGCTCAAGATCGATCTAGCTCAAGCTGTCTACAACCGTCTAGAGAATAATAGTCCCGCTGCGGGGGTGTACAAGAGTGATGGGAGCATTGTTAGGCCGGGGGTTAGGTACAGATTGTAGTGACCACTAAGTCAGATCCATGTCTGGGTCGTCAATGTAGAAGATCAAATGCTCCAGCCAATGGGAGCACAGGAAAAGCATCATGAGTAATCTGGCCGACCGGACTGCACGTGACTCGACCATTCTTGGGCCAAGACCGGGGAACCAGTTCCAGTTCATCCTATCTCGAGGTCGCGGAATCTCCACAACCCACTCCACATTGATAGCCTGGATAAACCCGCCTTGAAATGCGAGAATGCCAGAAGCTTCCAGCCGCTGATACTGTCTTTCACTACAGAAATCGCGCTTACATCTTTCTGCTGCAAAAGGGAATTCCGGATCCTCGACCGATGAGGCACTCGGTGAGCTCGAGTGGCCCGTGGCAGCGTTACGCCAATGTGTCCGTCCCATGGGGTACCCCGCGTTTCGGAGCGATGATCCACCGACTTGGTGTGCCAAACAGGCCAGCCCGCTGCTTATCCTGACTCCGATAGGCAAGCCGACCAACAACTTCCGTTTTCAGTGGATCCCACCCTCTCCTAGTCTCGGGACAATGAAGGGCGAACTTCTGACGATATGCTGCCAAGCCGCTGGCTGAGTATTAGATGGACGCCATCCCGCTGAGGCGTGATAGCTTAAAAGATCCTTCGGCTCATCTACCTATCCTACACTTAAGCGAAAGCTCTGCGGTCACCTCATTCAAGATGCGGCTTTGGAAACATGATTTTCGGGGCAGGACCCTGATTTTTGCTATCACCGCAGCCTCATGCCAGGCCTTTCTTCTCCTAGGATATGACCAGGGTTAGTGCCGTTGCTGGAGAACCGTGCATCATGTGCTGATATGCATCTAGGCGTCATGTCCGGAATCGTCGGAGCCGACAACCGCTTCGCCAAGGATTTCAACAACCCTGATGCTTCGATGCAAGGCGACATTACCGGATTATATGATATTGGTTGCGTGGTCGGGTCTATTGTTTGCTACTTTGTGGGCGAGAAGTATGGGCGACGGTCCATGCTCTTGACGGGCGCGACAATCATGGTCATTGGTTCTGCTCTGCTTGCCTCATCCTACTCGATAGCACAGCTGCTTGTTGGTCGGATTGTCACTGGTTTCGGCAATGGCATGAACTCGTCTACCGCACCCGTGTTCCAAAGTGAATGCTCACCTGCGTCCTATCGAGGTGCTCTCCTGACTCTTCAGGGTACTGTTACCATCCTTGGAGTGGTCATTGCATATTGGTATGTCGACCTTCTCAGTGACATTAGACATTTGCTCACATACTGCTCTCTTCCAGGCTCGATTACGGCACCAGCTTCTACACTTCCTCTTTCGAATGGCGCTTCCCACTTGCTTTCCAGGCCATCTTCGCCATTTGTCTCATTCTACAGATAATCGGTCTCCCCGAAACTCCGCGTTGGCTGGTCCAACATGACCGACATGAAGAAGCCCGCGCCGTCATCGCCGCCATCCAAGACACTCACCTCAACGACCCAGCTGTAACTAAAACAATCCTCGACATCCAGGTCGTTCTCGATGAAGAGCAACGGGAAGGGCGTTTCCGCTTTGCGGAGCTCTTCTCATGGGGCGAAGTCCAGAATCTCCGTCGTCTTCTGATCACCATCTCGATCGAACTGGGCCAGCAATTCACGGGCTCCAATATGATAAATTACTACGGGCCGGTTTTGTTCCAAGAAACGATGGGGATGAGCCGCAACCTATCGATGCTCCTCGGCGGCGGCATGCAGTGCACCTACCTCGTCGGGTCCGCCATTCCGGTGTTTCTGATGGACAGGTTCGGCCGTCGCTCATTGTTGATGATCTGCTCCGCAGGATTGTGTCTGTGCTTCGTGATGGTCACAATTCTGCTGTCGCTCAACCGCACTGACTGCGCCTACGGCGCGACCGTGTTTATTTTCATTTTCCAGATCTTCTACGGGATAGGCTGGCTGCCTGTGCCGTGGTTCTATCCATCTGAGATCAACACGACGCGAGTTCGGACGCGAATGTCGGCCATTGCATCTGGGTGGAACTGGATGGCTGTGTTTGCCGTGGTGAAGATCACCCCGATCGCTTTTGGTATGTTCAGAATCCAGGCTCCGCTATGGATGAAGAATATTGGAATCACAGCTAACCGTCTGCCGCAGAAAACATTGGCTGGAAAACCTTCATCATCTTCGCTGTGCTCAATGCCGTGTTCATCCCGATGGTCTACTTCTTCTACCCAGAGACTAAAGGAATCGAGCTGGAGGACATTCCTCTGCTCTTTGCAAAGGGTGGCATTACAGGAGGAGTATTCAGTTCCAAGGGTGGCCGGACAGTCACGCCCGGCCAGCATGCCCAGGAAGCTCACGTGGACCGGAAACTGGAGACAGATGTGCAGCAGGTTGAGAATGTAGATCACATTCCGCTCGAAGCGTGAGCACCATCATCGAATTTTAGACACGGACTAGAACTAGAGCTAGAGCATAGAAAACATGCCCAGATTAGGACATAGATGATAGGTTGCATACAATTTGTTGAGAAGCGCAAGGCCGATACAGTGCAGAAACCCATGCTAACATCGTAAGCCCCCGACCCCCGACCATTCCTTACCTCCTTCTCCAGCCCGGAGACCATTTGCAACACCGAGGCGACGGAAGCGAGAAATCACATCTCATCGATCCTGGGCTCTTCTCGCTCCGGGAATGCGCCATCCGACTTCGCAGCGGTTTTCTGCCCGGCTTTCTTGGGCTCAAACTTGATATCTCCGCGATCGGCTTTGACCTACCACATGACCGCATCATTATTCATGCTCTCCCGCAGCGCTTCCTTCGTGGAATGATGGCCGTGGTCAACGTACCGAGGTCTCACTCATCGTAGCCTGCAACTCATCCCACATGCTCTCCTTGGTCTCCTTCTTGTGGATTAGCTTCGGGGGCTCGATGTCGTCCGGGTAGGATGGGGGGATGAACACTGTTGTATCCTTACGTTAGTATGCATTATCAGCAGTCCCAAAGGTGTAGGGATGATTAGATGAAAAGAGGGGACATAAATCAGCTGGAACCCGGGTCAGGACGTACTCTCCTCGCCTTTGTTGCTGTGTAGTTCTTTGTGGTACGGCCGGGTGAGATACGGTCGCAGGAGGAGAGGACGGAGGAAGAGGGTGGAGGAGCGGGTGGGTTTGAGGATTGAGCTCATTGTGGATTGGTTTGTTGTTTGTTGTTTGTGGTGAGTGATATTTTCGATGGATGGAGGTTGTTTGGAGATACCGAGAGCGTTGTTTGCGGATGAGATCCGGGGCCGGTGGGGTTGATATGGGATTCGATGGGGTGGGCGGAAGAACAGCAAGGTTCGGTTGGTGATGTCAGGGGAGGCTCATTTGGGGTTGGCGGATTGCGGCGGTTGTGGTTGAGCTACGGGGGGTGGCGAGGGACTCGTGTTACTTTGCGTCAGAAGTGTTTGGGTGAGTTACGTGGTGGTGTAGCTCTCGCAAATGCGTCTTTTGTTTGGGTTGAGCTGAGAGGAGGAGAAGTTGCTGCTGCTGTTGTTGTTGTTGTTGGAGAAGATAAGCTCTAGTTGTGCTGTAGATCTGATTAGATCGGCTGTGGGGTGAGACTTGACAGGAGCACCGGAAATAGCCTATTGCTTTTCTGAGCTATATGACTGGAAGAGATGAATGGTACTCACAGTGTTTACATCTCTGCTAGCAGCACTTTACTTGCAGCTATACCTGCTTATGTTTCACTGCAGCACACGCGGCGCATCGGAACTGATCCCTGATGGCTTAAGGTCTACTGTACAGTACCCCGGACTCTTATGGGACTTTCCGTCTTTGCCGAGACCCGAACAGCTTGGGAATGAAGTCTTGTTGCCAGAAAGCGTCCCCCATCCTTCAACTAGAATGAGACTTTGCATAATTGGCACACTCCTGGACGACCGAAGTGATTCAGTTAGAGTTCAATTGGCCGTACATTAGTTGTCCACAGAAGGGCCACAATATTCCTTTCATACCGCTAAAATCGACATCTGGGTGTAGGCGTTGTCGTCTTGTTACAGATTTGACTAAGTGATGTTACGCTGGCATACTAATGGAATTCCAAGTTGCTTTTCGTCGAATCGTCGCTGTTTACGAGTTTGACGACAGGGGAGGCCGAGCATTTGGAGCATCCTTACTCTGCCACGTGGTGCTGAAAGCTGGCATTGAGGAAAGCAGGTGAACCGCGGGAATGTAACTCGACATGGAATGAGCTCGAGCCACCTCATTGTTTCATCGAGGCATCGAACACAATGTTATCTCTGCTAGCATATCTACTGGATGTATCCATGGCTCCGGTCTCACGACTGTCACAAACAGCCGGTCGAACGTCTCTTTGAGCTTGCGTCGTCGCCCTGCAAGGACCTCGCGTCCTCGCATTGATGACGTTGACATTGACCCCCTCGCAGCAAAATGCAAGCCAAGCGACCGCACGATAACACTCAGCTTGATGGCTCGCAGCGTGACCCGGTGAAAGAAACTAGACTTGAAGTGTGGAGTATAAATAGCATCACGTGTGGGAGTGTGTCTCAGTCCTCGTTCATGCGCCGTCGATCTTCCTCCGCGGAGAGAGCCTATCGCCAATTTTCGATTCCCAGCGCTCCAATCACTCCCTACTTGGCGAACAAACTTACAATTTCCAAGACTCTCCATCCGCCCATAGAACCAGCGCGACATGTTTCAATCGCATACAAGTCCCTCGTATCCCGCTCGGTCACAGTACACACCGATGCATCCGCCTCTGCATCTGATCGCCCTCCCTCGCGCTTCCTCCGAGATGCAGTGCAACCCTGGCTGCAAGTATATAAGAGCAGGACCCTGCACCACTTGATCGTTTGCTTCTGTTTCCAGAGCAAGGATCCAACATGTTCAGTTCGATTCACTCCATCAACAGTACCATGCTTTACCTCTTTGCTCTCTTTTTGTTTCTGGCTCTTGGCAGTGTGTTCTTTCCATTCTCAACCATTGACCTCCTGTATCTCGCTTTGAATTCTAACAAGACGAACAGAGACCCAGACAACTACATTCGCTACAAGCACCGTCCCACCGCCACCATCCGCAACGACCACACCTCCAATACCCTGCGGGACCTTTCCCTCCTGCCCAGAGTCCCAAACCTGCACAACCGCCGTCTTTTTCACCCCGACCGCCTCCTATACAACCACCGTCACCTGCGTGCCGAAGCCAACTTGCCTAGGCGTTTACGGTGAGTCCAACCCCAATCCCAATCCCTGTCTCTTTTTTTCAGTCTACAGCTCAGCGGCTAATTCGAACACTCGGGGACAAAAGAGGTCTGCTCCTTCGGAAGCGGACTCAGCTGCTGTTCCGGCTACTGTGCTGCCAGCCACTGTCGAAATACCGACCCCAACTGGCCGTACTGCCAGGAAGATATGGGGGTCTGTCGCGGGGATGCGGATTGTTGCTATGGGAATAAGTGCGTGGCTGGGATCTGTTTGCGAGGGGTGTGATGGCGATTGCCTTGAGAAGTGGTTTCGAATGATAAGGTAGTGATAGGGACGGAGGAAACATTGTGGGATGGGCTGCAATGAGACCGAGGGCCGGCCGATGCTTTGGTGAGATGATGACAAAGCAGGTGCTGGGTTCTTATGACTTTTATGATAATGATAGCGCTGCAGAAAGTTTGGAAGTTTCTTCAAAAAGAGGATAGTTCCGAGTACGTCTACAAAAGTCTCTAGTACCTGTAGAGCTGAAAGGGTGTCAATCAGGGGTTATGTCCAAGCTACGTGCATAGTGTCAGGGGTACCGCGGAGGAACGGAAGACGAAGATCTTGACCTATGTATAGACTGGCGTTTAAGAGTGTCTGAGAAGACAGCCATATGCCAAGATATACCACAAGCTACTTGAAGAAATGAGTAGCACCATGCTACAAGCCAGAGTCTGACACCCTGTCCGCAAACTTGGTCCACACAATTACTATTTTGAAATGTCTCAATTGCCTACCTGCAGATCTTCGCTACCTGTCTTTGGCTCTGAGCCGTGTCGTACAGTACTCGAGTAAACTAAACCAATAACCTCGACTAAGCATAATTGACGATCAGTCTAGCTCCCCTGGCCCCACGAGCTACCAGAACCAAGAACCGAGGTACAGATACTTATACATACTCAAAACAGTCGTCCGCCCTACCCCAACGTTAGACTACTAGTGACAACCAGCATCCCCGCCCCGCGCGCCAACACCGCCGATCATCCCACCAAGTGGGGAAGGACCCCTTCCGCCGGACAATCACAGCTCAAACAGAATAATTCCAGAAAGGTCGCCGTTCGGAGATCCACCGTCCCCCAAACCCCGACACCGTCGCTCACAAACGGGGGGAATTGAGTTGGGGCGAACGTGATCGATCTTGTTTCGATACAGCATATCGTGGTTTACCTTCCGTGGGTTCCACGGTACGAGGGTCGATTGACACATCGCGATGGAGACATAAGCTGCATTACTGCAGTGTACAGTACAGCGCACCCAACGGCGCTCTGAAACAATGTCTCATCGGGACCCGCTGTGCCCCTAATTCCGTGGTCTGATATTTGAGACCGATGATGTCAAATTTCTTGGGTGATGGAATCATGATGCTGGATGCTGTTCAGGGGAGCGTCGGACATATAAAGCCAGCTGTCGCTGCTGGAGATCTGAGAAGCAAAAACAACAACAATCACAACCGCGCCATCAATTGACAAGCTCTTCTCAACTCAGTCCAACCAGAAACAAATCAGACTTTCATTCCAGCCAAAATGAAGTTCTCCATTGCTACCGTTGCTGCTCTCGCCAGCGCCATCACCGCCACTGCCGCCTCTCTGCCCGAGCGCTTCACTCTCGTCGCCGACGACAACAGCGCCGTCCTCACTGATGGCCGTACGTGTTCCCCAGCTACCTACCCACCACGCCTCATTGCTACGGGTTTCTAACACATGGCAGAGTACCTCTACATCGGCAACGCCACCTCCGACGACCAAGTCCCCGTCGTCCGTAAGTTGCTTGCCCCTATCTCCCTTCCTCGGAACAACTGTCCTGACCACCTATGCAGTGACCTCCAACTCCGCCGGCGCCCTGACTTACCTCGCCGACGGCGCCGTCCCCACCGCCTTCCAGAACCTGTACATCGTCGAGAACTCCGTCGCCGCCGTGCAGTTCACCGTCCCCCACTCCGGCAACATGCCCGAGGGTGCCAACATGACCGGCTTCGCGGTCAACGAGGACGGCCAGCTGACCCACGGCGACAAGGCCTGGTTTGCCGTTGATGGGTACGGCGATGTCGAGGAGAAGACCGTGTACTGGTACGGAGCTCACAGCTCTGAGTACATGGCTGCCTACCTGAAGGTGAAGGCTGCTTAATTGAGTGATGGATTGGGGTGTAGGACTTGAAGAGGGGAAATCCTAGAAAGATGTATATATTCGAAAGACTTTGAGCAGCGTGTATAAAGATTAGGCGACTGTGGATAATTGATCATTGAATTTACCTCTGCTTCTGATTTGACACGATCAAGTATCTGTTCTTTGATTTCGATATGGCTTGATGTTTGTCACTCGTGAGTTGATTGACGATTTTCCGTATCAACACGTCTCCCTCCTAAATTGTACATTAGGGCGCATAAACCCGATGACATATGTCGTGGTCGGACATTCTTCGGGCGGTCTGAGACTGTCCCTAGCAATAGATACTCACGTCGCCCTTCTTGTCTCCCACTATGTAGGGGGTGGAGTATCGTTTGCCGTCCTGCTAGGAAAGCCGGAAGGCCGCGGGCGTTGAATGCGTACGTCATCGCAACAAACAGAAAAGCCACGGCTAACCGCGGCGCCTTGCCTCGGTTTAACTGCGACCGCCTGCTCCTTTCAAAACTGTCTGGCAGAATCGGGGCGGTCACCCATCCAACTCCATGGAGGAGGTGGTGACCACTGCCGGAGGCTCGAGCACTATTTGGGAGAATCCATGAAAGTGACAGGTGATTTACGGAAATGGGCATTCGAGATCGCTGGTACCGAGAAGGTTTCTTCCATCGAGACATTCGTCGATCTTGTAGCTCACTTCAGTGGATCGGCCGCGGCGCGTCAAACATCCCCAAACAAGGTCAAGTTCAGCACACATCCCAGGGAGTCGTGACATGAACCCCTAGGTCACCTCTCATCTTGGTAATGAGGTTGGAAAGAAAGTGTTCGAGAAGTCCCTCTAAGCCCAAGGTCTGGGGCCCACCTTTCAGAGCGACCATCTTGACAGCCCCGTCAATATGATGCTTCAGCATGATTGTATTGCGAATGTATAGCTATTGACTGTCAGCTGGGTGCTCTGCGCCAGTCACGAGCGGAACGTGCCTCATCATAAGCGAGCATGATTGCCTTTGCGACCGTCGCGTCATCCAAAGCCGGCACCTCGGCCGAAATAGCGCGTCTCAGTGACCGCAGACTTCGCGACTTGTACTGGAGTGTCACTTGCGTGAAGAAGCGTTGCTTCTCCTGCTGCTCCTGCGTGTAGCAGAACGACAAATGTCGACTCGAGGTGAGAAGCACAATGTCGAGAAGGCTGGATTCGGTGATCGCGACAGGGACCCAGATACTATTCATGCGCTGCGAGAAGAGCACCTGCGTCTCGTTGCAGCGCATTAGAGGTATGATCACTGTGACGTCTGTGAGTCGCACACATTCAGGGTCAGCAAGAAGAAAGTAAGTATAGAACTCTGCGAATGCACACATACAGTGATCGAAAAGAAATTGTTCGGTAGGGGATAAGGTCCTTGCGAAACTCATGAAGGGGTCTGTTCTGTCTGCTGGAAGGAAAATGTCCAGTCCAGTAATGGGAAGGTCTGGAGTTTCTTGTGAGAGCCTTGCATGGCGTTCATGTCTCTTTTGTGCCTGGTATTGAAGCGTCCGCAGGCGCCTGGCCTTGGCATGCGCTGAGCGAGCGGCGTGCGACAGGGCGATTCTCCGCTGCGACTCGGTCGCCTTTGTCGGCTGGGACGTACTGATGATAAATGGTACTTCTCGGTGCGCCATCTGGGTAGGGACAGATTTTTCTCACTTCAGTCCAGGGAAGGATAAAGAGTTCGGTGGTTCCCTGAAGTTGAAGCAGGAGGCCATGGGATGGCTGACAAAGCATCTTGGTCCATGCCCGGGCCAAGACCTGCGCCTGCTCGAAATAGCCTAGCGCTCTACCATGTATACGCTCGGATAGACAAATTGGTAGCTGGCTGCGGAATTCATGTTAAGTCCGGCTTCCTTTGTGGATGTCCTTCTCGTACTTGCAAAAGTTTCACATAGCCTCAATGCATGGGTCAGTCTGAGTGATGCCTTGCAACGACCATGATCTCGTGGCCAAGACAGGCGCTTACTACATGTAGACTACCAGGTACCACAGGGTAATGTGGTGCCAACTCTGGAGAGTGCACAGCGGGTGGGAAACCTAAAATCGAGAGGTATAAGAGGAGGAACTAGTCATGCCATAATTACCTTGGAATGAGACCTTTACCTCCTTGTCAGTTATCTCGAAACTGTAGCGATGGAAGGAACAGTGGTCCTCACCGGCGCCAACGGCTCTCTAGCCCTGGGCTTTGTCCAAGCCCTCTTGGAAACCCACCCCCAAAAAACATTGGTTGCGACTGTCCGCAACCCATCTCCAGAACAAGATCCCAATACCGAGAAACTTCTAGCACTCGCTGCAAGATTTCCGAAAGCGAAATTCCACCTCGAGACCCTCGACCTCGGCAAGCTGGCCAACGTGCGCTCCTTCGCAGACAAGCTCTCTCGTCTGATTTCCTCTGGAGCACTTCCTCGCATCTCGGCCGTCGTCTGCAACGCGGCCTCGATTTCCTTCGAAGGAGGACAGAAATTCACCGCCGATGGCTATGAATCTACCTTCCAGGTGTGCCACCTCGCGCACTACTTGCTGATCTTGAAGCTTCTCGGGAGCATGAACCTCACCTCCGGCCGCATTGTCATGCTGGGCTCCATCGCGCACTACCCAGAGAAATCAAATCCATTGTGTTCGCTTCGACCACACTTTCCGGCTGATATGGAGGAGTTGCTCAGACCGGGGCCGGACCCCCCTGCCCTTGTGCACGATAGGGGCTTCCAGCGATATGCCACGGCCAAGCTGGCTAATGTCACGTTGGCGAACGATCTCAATCGAAGATTGAAGAGGGTTTGTTCACTGTCGCCGGAGGTACACTAGAAGAGTTGGCTGACGTTTGACAGGATGATAGGCTATCAAGCATCACGGCGATCGCGATGGATCCGGGTGGTCTACCGAGTGCGAGATCGCAGGCTCAGCAGAAAAGGTCCACTCAAAGGATCTTCGCGGTGATCGACTTTCTCATGCCTGTTCTAAAACACGTCACCACGATGTTCCGGACCACGGAGGATGCGGGACGTGATCTAGTTGCTTTGAGTGTTGATTCGTCTTTCCGGGGAAAGAGGGGTTACTATATGGGTCAAAAAGAAGACATCCCTGCGGCTGTTAGTATAAATCCAGACGTACAAACAAAGCTGTGGGATGCTTGCTGGGGGTGGTGTGGTCTTGCAGCTGAGGATACTGTACTTCGAGATGCTGCTCCTGAAAAATGATGCGACATCGCATGTGGACTGGCTTGAGGGGTATCTAGTTGTAAATGTGAAATAGGATGTACATGTTGACAGAAGATGGAAGTAGAAGAGAATGGAGAGGATGGTTTCGGGACCGAGTGTCATTCAACACCCGGGGGATGGTCACATGCTCTCCAAAATAAGCGGTTGTCGTCTTCGAATTCACCGATTTCAAACGATCCATCCAATTGTTCTGAGTTTCCGAAATTCATCATTCCTGCCAGTTCTTTCAGTCCTTCCTCATGGTCATGGTCTTCTACTTCTTCTGTTTCTCCCTCCTCCTCCTCCTCCTCTTCTTCTTCTTCGTCCTCATTGCCATCATCATCGTCATCATCGTCATCTTCGTCATCTTCGTCATCTTCGTCATCTTCGTCATCTTCGTCATCTTCGTCATCTTCGTC